>NC_057808.1:479267301-479503101 GCF_018294505.1 Triticum aestivum
CACGAATCCCTCGCACCTACACAAACAAATAAATCCTCGCAACCAACGCTATAAGGGGTTGTCAATCCCTACACGGTCACTTACGAGAGTGAGATCTGATAGATATGATAAGATAATATTTTTGGTATTTCTATGATAAAGATGAAAAGTAAAATAGAAGCAAAATAAAAGGCAACGGAAATAGCTTGTTGATGGAAGATTAATATGATGGAAAATAGACCCGGGGGCCATAGGTTTCACTAGTGGCTTCTCTCAAGAGCATAAGTATTATGGTGGGTGAACAAATTACTGTTGAGCAATTGACAGAATTGAGCATAGTTATGAGAATATCTAGGTATGATCATGTATATAGGCATCATGTCCGAGACAAGTAGACCGACTCCTGCCTGTACTATTACTCCACACATCGACCACTATCCAGCATGCATCTAGAGTATTAAGTTCATAAGAACAGAGTAACGCTTTAAGCAAGATGACATGATGTAGAGGGATAAACTCATGCAATATGATATAAACCCCATCTTGTTATCCTCGATGGCAACAATACAATATGTGCCTTGCTGCCCCTACTGTCACTGGGAAAGGACACCGCAAGATTGAACCCAAAGCTAAGCACTTCTCCCATTGCAAGAAAGATCAATCTAGTAGGCCAAACCAAACTGATAATTCGGAGAGACTTGCAAAGATAACCAATCATACATAAAAGAATCAGAGAAGATTCAAATATTGTTCATAGATAAACTTTATCATAAACCCACAATTCATTGGTCTCGACAAACACACCTCAAAAGAAGATTACATCAAATAGATCTCCACGAGAGAGGGGGAGAACATTGTATTGAGATCCAAAAAGAGAGAAGAAGCCGTCTAGCTAATAACTATGGACCCGAAGGTCTGAGGTAAACTACTCACACATCATCGGAGAGGCTATGGTGTTGATGTAGAAGCCCTCCGTGATCGATGCCCCAAGATGGGATCTCACGGGTACACAAGGTTGCGGCGGTGGAATTAGGTTTTTGGCTCCGTATCTGGTAGTTTGGGGGTACGTAGGTATATATAGGAGGAAGGAGTACGTCGGTGGAGCAACAGGGGGCCCACGAGGGTGGAGGGCGCGCTTGGGGGTAGGCGCACCCCCCTACCTCGTGCCCTCCTGGTTGATGTCTTGATGTAGGGTCCAAGTCCTCTGGATCAAGTTCGTTCCGAAAATCACGTTCCCGAAGGTTTCATTCCGTTTGGACTCCGTTTGATATTCTTTTTCTGCGAAACTCTGAAATAGGCAAAAAACAGCAATTCTGGGTTGGGCCTCCGGTTAATAGGTTAGTCCCAAAAATAATATAAAAGTGTATAATAAAGCCCAATAGTGTCCAAAACAGAATATAATATAGCATGGAACAATCAAAAATTATAGATACACTGGAGACGTATCAAGGTTGCTCCGGCAGCGAGGTAAGTGGATGGGGGAACTTGCCGGAGCTTATTGAGTTGAAGGGTGGTGTTAGGAGAGAGGGAGGGGCTCGACGTTGCCTGAATTTAGGCGGAGACCAGAGGCGGCCATGGGGGTGATGAGCGGCAAGAAGAGCTTCTGGAACTCAAGCTAGAGGTGGGGAGAACCTAGAGGAGCATGGTGAGGAGGCTGATGAGCTCGGAGTGGCTCAGGGGAGGCCTATATATAGCCGGGGCGACGAGGGGAGGCCGCGGACGCGTGGTCGTGGCTCGGGTGTCGCCGCGGGATCCGGCCAACGTTCTGGCGACGGCCGGCGATCACGGGAGGGCGCGGGATCACGACGAGGGGGGTGCGGACGAGCTACAGAGGCGCACAGGGCAGGAGGGGCCGAGGGGCGCAGAGGAGAAGCTACCGAACGCCATTAAAGCCTTGTCGGCTACAGCTCGCTCGTGGGCGCGCGGCGACGGGCACCGACGGAGAAGCGGACGGAGGGGGAAATGGCTCCAGGAGGACGGCGATGACGCGGGGAACACGGTAGACAGGCCCGTGCTCGCTGAGACGCCGAGCAGAGAAGGGGCCCGAGCAAGAAGATGTTCTGGGCGCGGCCAGTGTGTGCCAAAGCGGTGGTCACCGTGTGCACTGGTGCACATAATGCCACACTGTCGCCCAAATGGTGTCTGGGGTTTAGTCCTTCCTGGGTGGGTTGCAACTGAGGTGGTAGCTCGGTTAAAGACGTTGTGGTTAAATGGTAAGTGAGCTCTGAAGTTTACTGCAGTAAACTTGATCATGAAACAGTGATCAACTGAGGTGAGATTAGAGGCAAATGAGTTGTCTGGTAGATTTAGGTTAGGAAGGACTGTAGTCCTGGTAATTATGGAGGGGTTTGGCTCAAGGATTGTTACAGTTGCTTAACAACTGCATAAATTGGTCCAGAAACATGATCAGGAAGAAGCACTCACATAGAGTGATGGATTGAGCTGAAAATGAACATGGCAGGGTTATTTGGTGATATGAAGCTGTTGTAAAAGTTTCATGTCATTTGGAAATACCAAAGTGGCACTTGCTTCACAAAGCTTCATTCTGGACAGAAACTTGGAAAAATTGCATAGGGCAATTGGATTAACTAATTGAGCTAAAACTTGGTGGAGGGAGTTGATATAGGTAGAAGCATGTCCTGGTAAAGTTTCAGCTCAATTGAAGCAATATAAAATATAGTTGCTTCACAAACTGAAAATCTGACCAGAATCTAAGATTTGGAGCTGGACTCACATAGATAAGTTACATGAGCTCAAATTTGGTGGAGAGTCACTATTGATCATATGAAGGATCTTGCAAAATTGCAACTCATTTGGATATGCCTAGCTTGTACTTCCTTCACAAAGCTTCTTTTTGGATAGAAACTTTGGAAAATCATAATTAAATAATTACTAGGCAAATGAGGTTGCATTTTGGCATGTGGCAATGATATGGACAGGAAAAGGTGTCTAAGGAGTTTGAGGTCAACTGGGAAAAGGAAAATAGCACTTGCTTCACAATGTGCCATTTAGGGCAGAATAGGAAATGAATTATTTGAGCATGATGATAAACATGACAAATGAAATATTTTGCCATATTTGAGAAAGATATGACCCAAAAAAATTATGAGAATTATTTGGGAATTTTAGGAGTGATGGAAATAAAGGTTGCTTCACAACCTAGGGCAATTTGAGTTATTCCTTTAATAGAAAAGGAATGTTCCCAATAAAAAGAATATTGGGATTTGGGCTAGGATGAAAATGACAGGGTCTAGGGAAGGATTTGGGAATTACAAGCCACTCTGAAAACAAAGAAGAGGGCATCTTGTTCAGTTTCCTGACCACAAAGCCACGGAAAAAGAAACTCAAGCAAAAACCTCAGAAAAACAAAAGAAAAAGAAAGGGCCAAAAATCAGGCTGTCACAACAAGGATACCGATATATCTCACCTCAGGTTCTCTAAAGTATCACAACGCAAAGGGAATAGCACATGATAACCAAAGGTTCACTCGAATATCATTCATGTACTCATAAGGATCAATATGGATGTCCACGGTTCCGCTATCGGTCATTGAGCGAAAGGGGTTTTGTTCATGTCTATGTTTTACCGAACCTACAGGGTCACAAGCTTAAGGTAATAATGATATGTTGAGTGTTAGTAGGACAGGAATAATGAGAATATATTTGTGAAATATTTTCACTAATGTTTGGAATAGTTTTGAGAGGAACCGGAAGCGTTTCGGGGTCACTGGAAGGGTTCCGGAGTTTATCGGGCAATACAGGGTATTACCGATCAATAATATATATATGTGGAAAATGTTTCTGGTGATGTTAAATTAATAAAAAAAAGGGCCGCCCGGTGCACGTAGCTCCCGCTTGCGCCGGGTCCCGGGAAGGGTCCGACCACTTTGGGTCTATAGTTCGCAACCTTTCCCTACATTTCCGCAAGAGGCTGTTTCCAGGACTCGAACCCGTGACCTCATGGTCACAAGGCAACAACTTTACCACTACGCCAAGGCTCCCCTTCGTTAAAGGCTATAATAATAGTTAGGAGGCTTTTATTTATATTTAATTTAATATCGACGAGCCTCAAAAGGCCAAGTGGTGGAAGGAGGATTCGGCCACAAGGGCCCAATAGGGGAGGCGCCCCCCATAGCCTATTTGGGAGGCGTCGAATTGGACAAGGGCTGGAGCAAGGAGGGAGGAGTCCTCCCCCTTGTGTGGCGCCCCCTCTCCCCCTCCAACCTATATATACTAGAGGTATTGGCACCTTTTGAACACACAAGTTTTGGAGCCTCCTCTAGTTCTCTAGTTCTCTAGTTCTAGTTGGTCCTAATTGATCTAATTAGAGCTAAAACTAGATCCTCTAATCACCATAATTAGAAGCTCAGTGTGGTTCTAATCCCCTTCCCTTAATTCTCTGCGATATTTAGCTCTGGACGACGAAGCGATGTCGGATCGTGAAGACCGTACGCTTCCAATCTATAGAGAGGACGTGCTTTCAGTCTTCTGTTCGGGGGATCATTCATCGACGGTTCGAGGGACTCCAAGTACGTGTTGGGGAACGCGGTAATTTCAAAAAAAAATCCTACGATCACGCAAGATTTATCTAGGAGAAGCATAGCAACGAGCGGGGAGAGTGTGTCCACGTACCCTCATAGACCAAAAGCGGAAGCGTTTTATCAACGCGGTTGATGTAGTCATACGTCTACCGATCCTAGCACCGAACGTACGGCACCTCCGTGTTCAGCACACGTTCAGCTCGATGACGTCCCTCATACTCTTGATCCAGTTGAGGTCGAGGGAGAATTTTGTCAGCACGACGGCGTGGTGACAGTGATGATGAAGTTACCGGCGCAGGGCTTCGCCTAAGCACTACAACGATATGACCGAGGTGTGTAACTGTGGAGGGGGCACCGCACACGGCTAAAAGATCAACTTGTGTGTCCTAGGGTGCCCCCTTCCCCACGTATATAAAGGAGGGAGGGAGGAGGAGGCCGCCCAAGGGTGGCGCGCCCAAGGGGGGAGTCCTACTCCAAGTAGGATTCACCCCCCCCCCTTTCCTATCACCACAAGGAGAAGGGGGAAAGAGGAGAAGGAGAGAAGGAAAGGCCCCCCCCCAACCCTAGTCCAATTCGGATTGGGCTTGGGGGTGCGCGCCTCCACCTGGCCGCCGCCTCCACTCTTCCACTAGGGCCCATGAAGGCCCATTAACCCCCGGGGGGTTCCGGTAACCCCCCCCCCCTCGCTACTCCGGAAAATGCCCGAACCTATCCAAAACCATTCTGGTGTCCAAACATAACCTTCCAATATATCAATCTTTATGTCTCGACCATTTCGAGACTCCTCGTCATGTCCGTGATCTCATCCGGGACTCCGAAAAACCTTCGGTACATCAAATCACATAACTCATAATATAAATCGTCATCGAACGTTAAGCGTGCAGACCCTACGGGTTTGAGAACTATGTAGACTTGACCGAGACACATCTCCGGTCAATAACCAATAGCGGAACCTGGATGCTCATATTGGCTCCTACATATTCTACGAAGATCTTTATCAGTCAAACCGCATAAAAACATATGTTGTTCCCTTTGTCATCGGTATGTTACTTGCCCAAGATTCGATCATTAGTATCATCATACCTAGTTCAATCTCGTTACCGGCAAGTCTCTTTACTCGTTCCGTAATGCATCATCCTGTAACTAACTCATTAGTCACATTGCTTGCAAGGCTTATAGTGATGTGCATTACCGAGAGGGCCCAGAGATACATCTCCAAAACACGGAGTGAGAAATCCTAATCTCGATCTATGCCAACTCAAAAAACACCATCGGAGACACCTGTAGAGCATCTTTATAATCACCCAGTTACGTTGTGACGTTTGATAGCACACTAAGTGTTCCTCCGGTATTCGGGAGTTGCATAATCTCATAGTCATAGGAACATGTATGAGTCATGAAGAAACCAATAGCAATAAACTAAACTATCATAGTGCTAAGCTAACGGATGGGTCTTGTCCATCAAATAATTCTCTAATGATGTGATCCCGTTCATCAAATGACAACACATGTCTATGGCTAGGAAACTTAACCATCTTTGATTAACGAGCTAGTCAAGTAGAGGCATACTAGGGACACTCTGTTTGTCTATGTATTCACACATGTACCAAGTTTCCGGTTAATACAATTCTAGCATGACTAATAAACATTTATCATGATAGAAGGAAATATAAATAACAACTTTATTATTTCCTCTAGGGCATATTTCCTTCAGTCTCCCACTTGCACTAGAGTCAATAATCTAGATTACATAGTAATGATTCTAACACCCATGGAGTCTTGGTGCTGATCATGTTTTTCTCGTGAGAGAGGCTTAGTCAACGGGTCTGCAATATTCAGATCCGTATGTATCTTACAAATCTCTATGTCTCCCTCCTTGACATGATCGGAGATGGAATTGAAGCGTCTCTTGATGTGTTTGGTTCTCTTGTGAAATCTGGATTCCTTCGCCAAGGCTATTGCTCCAATATTGTCACAAAAGATTTTCATTGGACCCGATGCACTAGGTATGACACCTAGATCGGATATGAACTCCTTCATCCAGACTCCTTCATTTGCTGCTTCCGAAGCAGCTATGTACTCCGCTTCACACGTAGATCCCGCCACGATGCTTTGCTTAGAACTGCACCAACTGACAGCTCCACCGTTTAATGTAAACACATATCCGGTTTGTGACTTAGAGTCATCCGGATCAGTGTCAAAGCTTGCATCGACGTAACCATTTACGACGAGCTCTTTGTCACCTCCATAAACGAGAAACATATCCTTAGTCCTCTTCAGGTATTTCAGGATGTTCTTGATCGCTGTCCAGTGATACACTCCTGGATTACTTTGGTGCCTCCCTGCTAAACTAATAGCAAGGCACACATCATGTCTAGTACACAACATTGCATACATGATAGAACCTATGGCTGAAGCATAGGGAATGACTTTCATTTTCTCTCTATCTTCTGCAGTGGTCGAGCATTGAGTCTGACTCAACTTCACACCTTGTAACATAGGCAAGAACCCTTTCTTTGATTGATCCATTTTGAACTTCTTCAAATCTTTGTTAAGGTATGTGCTTTGTGAAAGTCCAATTAAGCGTCTCGATCTATCTCTATAGATCTTGATGCCCAATATGTAAGCAGCTTCACCGAGGTCTTTCATAGAAAAACATTTATTCAAGTATCCCTTTATGCTATCCAGAAATTCTATATCATTTCCAATCAACAATATGTCATCCACATATAATATTAGAAATGCTACAGAGCTCCCACTCACTTTCTTGTAAATACAGGCTTCTTCAAAAGTCTGTATAAAACCATATGCTTTGATCACACTATCAAAATGTTTATTCCAACTCCGAGAGGCTTGCACCAGTCCATAAATGGATCGCCGGAGCTTGCACACTTTTTTAGCATCCTTTGGATCGATTAAACCTTCTGGTTGCATCATATACAACTCTTCTTCCAGAAATCCATTCAGGAATGCAGTTTTGACATCCATTTGCCAAATTTCATAATCATAAAATGCAGCAATTGCTAACATGATTCGGACAGACTTAAGCATCGCTACGGGTGAGAAAGTCTCATCGTAGTCAACTCCTTGAACTTGTTGAAATCCTTTCGCAGCAAGTCGAGCTTTGTAGACAGTAACATTACCGTTAGCATTAGTCTTCTTCTTGAAGATCCATTTATTCTCTATGGTTTGTCGATCATCGGGCAAGTCAACCAAAGTCCATACTTTGTTCTCATACATGGATCCCATCTCAGATTTCATGGCTTCAAGCCATTTCGCGGAATCTGGGCTCATCATCGCTTCCTCATAGCTCGTAGGTTCGTCATGGTCAAGTAACATGACCTCCAGAACAGGATTACCGTACCACTCTGGTGCGGATCTTACTCTGGTTGACCTACGAGGTTCAGTAGTAACTTGATCCGAAGTTTCATGATCATTATCATTAGCTTCCTCATTAATTGGTGTAGGAATCACTGGAACTGATTTCTGTGATGAACTACTTTCCAATTCGGGAGCAGGTACAATTACCTCATCAAGTTCTACTTTCCTCCCACTCACTTCTTTCGAGGGAAACTCCTTCTCTAGAAAGGATCCATTCTTAGCAATGAATATCTTGCCTTCGGATCTGCGATAGAAGATGTACCCAACAGTCTCCTTTGGGTATCCTATGAAGACACATTTCTCCGATTTGGGTTCGAGCTTATTAGGTTGAAGCTTTTTCACATAAGCATCGCAGCCCCAAACTTTGAGGAACGACAACTTGGGTTTCTTGCCAAACCACGGTTCATAAGGTGTCGTCTCAATGGATTTAGATGGTGCCCTATTTAACGTGAATACAGCCGTCTCTAAAGCATAACCCCAAAACGATAGCGGTAAATCAGTAAGAGACATCATAGATCGCACCATATCTAATAAAGTGCGGTTACGACGTTCGGACACACCATTACGTTGTGGTGTTCCAGGTGGCGTGAGTTGCGAAACTATTCCATATTGTTTTAAATGAAGACCAAACTCGTAACTCAAATATTCACCTCCACGATCAGATCATAGAAACTTTATTTTCTTGTTACGATGATTTTCCACTTCACTCTGAAATTCTTTGAACTTTTCAAATGTTTCAGACTTATGTTTCATCAAGTAGATATATATATCCATACATACTCAAATCATCTATGAAGGTCAGAAAATAACGATACCCACCGTGAGCCTCAACACTCATCGGACCGCATACATCTGTATGTATTATTTCCAACAAGTCTGTTGCTCGCTCCATAGTTCCGGAGAACGGAGTCTTAGTCATCTTGCCCATGAGGCATGGTTCGCAAGCATCAAGTGATTCCAAAAGCCCATCAGCATGGAATTTCTTTATGCGCTTTACACCAATATGACCCAAACGGCAGTGCCACAAATAAGTTGCACTATCATTATTAAACTTATATCTTTTGGCTTCAATACTATGAATATGTGTGTCACTACTATCGAAATTCAACAAAACTAGACCACTCATCAAGGGTGCATGACCATAAAAGATATTACTCATATAAATAGAACAACCATTATTCTCAGATTTAAATGAATATCCGTCTCCCATCAAACAAGATCCAGATATAATGGTCATGCTTAACGCTGCCACCAAATAACAATTATTGAGGTCTAAAACTAATCCCGAAGGTAGATGTAGAGGTAGCGTGCCGCCGGCGATCACATCGACTTTGGAACCATTTCCCACGCGCATCGTCACCTCGTCCTTAGCCAATCTTCGCTTAATCCGTAGCCCCTGTTTCGAGTTGCAAATATGAGCAACAGAACCAATATCAAATACCCAGGCACTAGCGAGCATTAGTAAGGTACACATCAATAACATGTATATCAAATATACCTTTCACTTTGCCATCGTTCTTATCCGCCAAATACTTGGGGCAGTTCCCCTTCCAGTGACCAGTCCCATTGCAGTAGAAGCACTCAGTCTCAGGCTTAGGTCCAGACTTGGGCTTCTTCACTTGAGCAGCAACTTGCTTGTCGTTCTTCTTGAAGTTCCCCTTCTTCCCTTTACCCTTTTTCTTGAAACTAGTGGTATTGTTAACCATCAACACTTGATGCTTCTTCTTGATTTCTACCTCCGCATCTTTTAGCATCGCGAAGAGCTAGGGAATTGTCTTGTTCATCCCTTGCATATTATAGTTCATCACGAAGATTTTGTAGCTTGGTGGCAGTGATTGAAGAACTCTGTCAATGACACTATCATAAGGAAGATTAACTCCCAGTTGAGTCAAGTGGTTGTGGTACCCAGACATTCTGAGTATATGTTCACTGACAAAACTATTCTCCTCCATCTTGCAGCTATAGAACTTATTGGAGACTTCATATCTCTCAATCCGGGCATTTGCTTGAAATATTAACTTCAACTCCTGGAACATCAGTCGTTGAAGTCCCGGTTCTAAGCCGTAAAGCATGGCACACTAAACTATCGAGTAGTCATCAGCTTTGCTCTGCCAGACGTTCATAACGTCCGGAGTTGCTCCTGCAGCGGGTCTTGCACCTAGCGGTGCTTCCAGGACGTAATTCTTCTGTGCAGCAATGAGGATAATCCTCAAGTTACGGACCCAGTCCGTGTAGTTGCTACCATCATCTTTCAACTTAGCTTTCTCTAGGAACGCATTAAAATTCAAAGGAACAGTAGCACGGGTCATTGATCTACAACAACATAGACATGCAAAATAATATCAGGTACTAAGTTCATGATAAATTAAAGTTCAATTAATCATATTACTTAAGAACTCCCACTTAGATAGACATCTCTCTAGTCATCTAAATGATCACATGATCCATATCAACCAAACCATGTCTGATCATCACGTGAGATGGAGTAGCTTTCAATAGTGTACATCACTATGTTGATCATATCTACTATATGATTCACGCTCGACCTTTCGGTCTCTGTGTTTCGAGGCCATATCTGCATATGCTAGGCTCGTCAAGTTTAACCCGAGTATTCTGCATGTGCAAAACTGGCTTGCGCCCGTTGTATGTGAAAGTAGAGCTTATCACACCCGATCATCACGTGGTGTCTCAGCACGACGAACTGTAGCAACGATGCATACTCAGGGAGAACACTTGTACCTTGAAATTTAGTGAGAGATCATCTTATAATGCTACCGCCGTACTAAGAAAAATAAGAAGCATAAAGGATAAACGTCACATGCAATCAATATAAGTGATATGATATGGCCATCATCATCTTGTGCCTTTGATCTCCATCTCCAAAGCACCGTCATGATCACCATCGTCACCGGCTTGACACCTTGATCTCCATCGTAGCATCGTTGTCGTCTCGCCAACTATTGCTTCTACGACTATCGCTACCGCTTAGAGATAAAGTAAAGCAATTACATGGCGATTGCATTTCATACAATAAAGTGACAACATAAGGCTCCTGCCAGTTGCCTCTAACTTTTACAAAACATGATCATCTCATACAACAATTTATATATCATCGCGTCTTGACCATATCACATCACAGCCAGCCCTGCAAAAACAAGTTAGACGTCCTCTAGTTTGTTGTTGCAAATTTTACGTGGCTGCTATGGGCTTAGCAAGAACAGTTCTTACCTACGCATCAAAACCACAACGATTTTTCGTCAAGTGTGCTGTTTTAACCTTCAACAAGGACCTGGCGTAGCCAAACTCGATTCAACTAAAGTTGGAGAAACAGACACCCACTAGCCACCTGTGTGCGAAGCACGTCGGTACAACCAGTCTCATGAACACGGTCATGTAATGTCAGTCTGGGCCGCTTCATCCAACAATACCGCCGAATCAAAGTATGACATGTTGGTAAGCAGTATGACTATTATCGCCCACAACTCTTTGTGTTCTACTCGTGCATATAACATCTATGCATAGACCTGGCTTGGATGCCTCTTGGGGAACGCAGTAATTTCAAAAAAATTCTTACAATCATGTAAGATCTATCTAGGAGAAGCATAGCAACGAGCGGGGAGAGTGTGTCCACGTACCCTCGTAGACCGAAAGCGGAAGCGTTTTATCAACGCAATTGATGTAGTCGTACATCTTCACGATCCGACCGATCCAAGCACCGAACGTACGGCACCTCCGTGTTCAGCACACGTTCAGCTCGATGACGTCCCTCGTACTCTTGATCCAGTTGAGGCTAAGGGAGAGTTTCGTCAGCACGACGGCGTGGCGACGGTGATGATGAAGTTACCGGCGCAGGGCTTCGCCTAAGCACTACAACTATATGACCGAGGTGTGTAACTGTGGAGGGGGGCACCGCACACGGCTAAAAGATCAACTTGTGTGTCCTAGGGTGTCCCCTTCCCCACGTATATAAAGGAGGGAGGGAAGAGGAGGCCGGCCAAGGGTGGCGCGCCCAAGGGGGGGAGTCCTCCAAGTAGGATCCCCCCCTTTCCTATCACCACAAGGAGAAGGGGGAAAGAGGAGAAGGAGAGATGGAAAAAGGGGGGCCGCCTCCCCCCAACCCTAGTCCAATTCGGATTGGGCTTGGGGGGCGCGCGCCGCCGCCTCCTCTCTTCCACTAGGGCCCATGAAGGCCCATTAACCCCCAGGGGGTTCCGGTAACCCCCCGGTACTCCGGAAAATGCCTGAACCTATCCGAAACCATTCCAGAGTCCAAACATAACCTTCCAATATATCAATCTTTATGTCTCGACCATTTTGAGACTCCTCGTCATGTTCGTGATCTCATCCGGGACTCCGAACAACCTTCGGTACATCAAATCACATAACTCATAATATAAATCGTCATCGAACGTTAAGCGTGCAGACCCTACGGGTTCGAGAACTATGTAGACATGACCGAGACACATCTCCGGTCAATAACCAATAGCGGAACCTGGATGCTCGGATTGGCTCCTACATATTCTACGAAGATCTTTATGTTGGGGAACGTAGTAATTTCAAAAAAAATCCTACGCACACGCAAGATCATGGTGATGCATAGCAACGAGAGGGGAGAGTGTCGTCTACGTACCCTCGTAGACCGTAAGCGGAAGCGTTATGACAACGCGGTTGATGTAGTTGTACGTATTCACGATCGACCGATCCTCAATACCGAACGTACGGCACCTCTGCGTTCAGCACACGTTCAGCTCGGTGACGTCCCGCGAACTCATGATCCAGTAGAGCTTCGAGGAAGAGCTCCATCAGCACGACGGCGTGGTGACGGTGTTGATGAAGTTACCGACGTAGGGCTTCGCCTAAGCACTACAACGATATGACCGAGGTGGATTATGGTGGAGGGGGGCACCGCACACGGCTAAGAGATCAATGATCAACTTGTGTGTCTATGGGGTGCCCCCTGGCCACGTATATAAAGGATGGAGGGAGGAGGAGGTCGGCCCTAGGAGGGGCGCGCCAAGTGAGTAGGATTCCTACTCTTAGTAGTAGTAGGTTTCCTCCTTTCCTAGTCTAACTAGGAGAAGGGGGAAAGGAGGGGGAGGGGAGAAGGAAGGGAGAGGCGGGCCGCGCCCCAAACCCCTTATCCAATTCGGACTTAGCTTGGGAGGGGCGCGTGCCACCTCTTGGCTGCTGCCTCTCCTTCCCACTAAGGCCCATTAAGGCCCATTGACTCCCCGGACGAATTCCCATAACTCTCCGGTACTCCGATAAATACCCGAACCACTCAGAACCTTTTCGATGTCCGGATATAGCCTTACAATATATTGATCTTTACGTCTCGAACATTTCGAGACTCCTCGTCATGTCCCTGATCTCATCCGGAACTCCGAACAACCTTCGGTACATCAAAACACATAAACTCATAATACCGATCGTCACCGAATGTTAAGCGTGCGGACCCTACGGGTTCGAGAACTATCTAGACATGACCGAGACATGTCTCTGGTCAATAACCAATAGCGGAACCTGGATGCTCATATTGGCTCCCACATAGTCTACGAAGATCTTTATCGGTCAAACCGCATAACAACATACGTTGTTGCCTTTGTCATCGGTATGTTACTTGCCCGAGATTCGATCGTCGGTATCTCAATACCTAGTTCAATCTCGTTACCGGCAAGTCTCTTTACTCGTTTCGTAATGCATCATCCTGCAACTAACTCATTAGTCACATTGCTTGCAAGGCTTATTGTGATGTGCATTACCGAGAGGGCCCAGAGATACCTCTCCGACAATCAGAGTGACAAATACTAATCTTGATCTATGCCAACTCAACAAGTACCATCGGAGACACCTGTAGAGCACCTTTATGATCACCTAGTTACGTTGTGACGTTTGGTAGCACACAAAGTGTTCCTCTGGTATTTGGGAGTTGCATAATCTCATAGTCATAGGGACATGTATAAGTCATGAAGAAAGCAATAGCAACATACTAAACGATCAAGTGCTAAGCTAACGGAATGGGTCAAGTCAATCACATCATTCTCCAATGATGTGATCCCGTTAATCAAATGACAACTCATGTCTATGGTTAGGAAACATAACCATCTTTGATTCAACGAGCTAGTCAAGTAGAGGCATACTAGTGACATTCTGTTTGTCTATGTATCCACACATGTACTAAGTTTCCGGTTAATACAATTGTAGCATGAATAATAAACATTTATCATGAAATAAGGAAATAAATAATAACTTTATTATTGCCTCTAGGGCATATTTCCTTCAGTCTCCCACTTGCACTAGAGTCAATAATCTAGTTCGCATCGCCATGTGATTTAACACCAATAGTTCACATCACCATGTGATTAACCCCCATAGTTCACATCGCTATGTGACCAACACTCAAAGGGTTTACTAGAGTCAGTAATCTTAGTTCACATCGTCATGTGATTAACACCCAAAGAGTACTAAGGTGTGATCATGTTTTGCTTGTGAGAGAAGTTTAGTCAACGGGTCTGCCATATTCAGATCCATATGTATTTTGCAAATTTCTTGTCAACAATGCTCTGCACGGAGCTACTCTAGCTAATTGCTCCCACTTTCAATATGTATCCAGATTGAGACTTAGAGTCATCTGGATCAGTGTCAAAACTTGCATCAACGTAACCCTTTACAATGAACCTTTTGTCACCTCCATAATCGAGAAACATATCCTTATTCCACTAAGGATAATTTTGACCGTTGTCCAGTGATCTACTCCTAGATCACTATTGTACTCCCTTGCCAAACTCAGTGTAGGGTATACAATAGATCTGGTACAAAGCATGGCATACGTTATAGAACCTATGGCTGAGGCATAGGGAATGACTTTCATTCTCTTTCTATCTTCTGCCATGGTCGGGCTTTGAGTCTTACTCAATTTCACACCTTGTAACACAGGCAAGAACTCTTTCTTTGACTGTTCCATTTTGAACTACTTCAAAATCTTGTCAAGGTATGTACTCATTGAAAAAACTTATCAAGCGTCTTGATCTATCTCTATAGATCTTGATGCTCAATATGTAAGCAGCTTCATCGAGGTCTTTCTTTGAAAAACTCCTTTCAAATACTCCTTTATGCTTTCCAGAAAATTCTACATTATTTCCCATCAACAATATGTCATTCACATATATTTATCAGAAAAGTTGTAGTGCTCCCACTCACTTTCTTGTAAATACAGGCTTCACCGCAAGTCTGTATAAAACTATATATTTTGATCAACTTATCAAAGTGTATATTCCAACTCCGAGATGCTTACACCAGTCCATAGATGGATCGCTGGAGCTTGCATATTTTTTTAGCACCTTTAGGATTGAAAAAACCTTCTAGTTGCATCGAATACAGCTCTTCTTTAATAAATCCATTAAGGAATGCAGTTTTGTTTATCCATTTGCCAGATTTCATAAAATGCGGCAATTGCTAACATGATTCGGACAGACTTAAGCATCGCTACGAGTGAGAAAATCTCATCGTAGTCAACACCTTGAACTTGCCAAAAACTTTTTTTCGTCAAGTCTGGCTTTGTAGATAGTAACACTACTATCAGCGTCCGTCTTCCTCTTGAAGATCCATTTATTTTCTATGGCTTGCCGATCATCGGGCAAGTCAACCAAAGTCCATACTTTGTTCTCATACATGGATCCCATGTCAGATTTCATGGCCTCAAGCCATTTCGCAGAATCTGGGCTCATCATCACTTCCTCATAGTTCGTAGGTTCGTCATGGTCAAGTAACATGACCTCTAGAACAGGATTACCGTACCACTCTGGTGCGGATCTTACTCTGGTTGACCTACGAGGTTCGGTAGCAACTTGATCTGAAGTTACATGATCATCATCATTAGCTTCCTCACTAATTGGTGTAGGAGTCACAGGAACAGATTTCTGTGATGAACTACTTTCCAATAAGGGAGCAGGTACAGTTACCTCATCAAGTTCTACTTTCCTCCCACTCACTTCTTTCGAGAGAAACTCCTTCTCTAGAAAGGATCCATCCTTAGCAACGAATGTCTTGCCTTCGGATCCGTGATAGAAGGTGTACCCAACAGTCTCCTTTGGGTATCCTATGAAGACACATTTCTCGGATTTGGGTTTGAGCTTACCAGGATGAAACTTTTTCACATAAGCATTGGAACCCCAAACTTTAAGAAACGACAACTTTGGTTTCTTGCCAAACCACGGTTCATACAGTGTCGTCTCAACGGATTTAGATGGTGCCCTATTTAACGTGAATGCAGCTGTCTCTAATGCATAACCCCAAAACGATAGTGGTAAATTGGTAAGAGACATCATAGATTGCACCATATCAAATAAAGTACGATTACGATGTTCGGACACACCATTATGCTGTGGTGTTCCAGGTGGCGTGAGTTGCGAAACTATTCCGCATTTGTTTCAAATGAAGACCAAAACTCGTAACTCAAATATTCTCCTCCACGATCAGATCGTAGAAACTTTATTTTCTTGTTACGATGATTTTCCACTTCACTCTGAAATTCTTTGAAATTTTCAAATGTTTCAGACTTATGTTTCATCAAGTAGATATACCCATATCTGCTCAAATCATCTGTGAAGATCAGAAAATAACGATACCCGCCGCGAGCATCAACACTCATCGGACCGCATACATCAGTATGTATTATTTCCAACAAATCTATTGCTCGCTCCATTGTTCCGGAGAACGGAGTCTTAATCATCTTGCCCATGAGGCATGGTTCGCAAGCATCAAGTGATTCCAAAAGCCCATCAGCATGGAGTTTCTTCATGTGCTTTACACCAATATGACCTAAACGGCAGTGCCACAAATAAGTTGCACTATCATCATTAACTTTGCATCTTTTGGCTTCAATATTATGAATATGTGTATCACTACGATCGAGATCCAACGAACCATTTTCATTGGGTGTATGACCATAGAAGGTTTTATTCATGTAAACAGAACAACAATTATTCTCTAACTTAAATGAATAACCGTATTGCAATAAACATGATCAAATCATATTCATGCTCAACGCAAACACCAAATAACATTTATTTAGGTTCAACACTAATCCCGAAAGTATAGGGAGTGTGCGATGATGATCATATGAATCTTGGAATCACTTCCAACATACATCGTCACCTCGTCCTTAACTAGTCTCTATTTATTATGCAACTCATGTTTTCGTGTTACTACTCTTAGCAACTGAACTAGTATCAAATACCGAGGGGTTGCTATAAACACTAGTAAAGTACACATCAATAACATGTATATCAAATATACCTTTGTTCACTTTGCCATCCTTCTTATCCGCCAAATACTTGGGGCAGTAATGCTTCCAGTGACCAATCCCTTTGAAGTAGAAGCACTTAGTCTCAGGCTTAGGTCCAGACTTGGGCTCCTTCACTTGAGCAGCAACTTGCTTGTTGTTCTTCTTGAAGTTTCCCTTCTTCCCTTTGCCCTTTTCTTGAAACTAGTGGTCTTGTCAACAATCAACACTTGATGCTTTTCTTGATTTCTACCTTCGTCGATTTCAGCATCACGAAGAGCTTGGGAATCGTTTCCGTTATCCCTTGCATATTATAGTTCATCACGAAGTTCTAGTAACTTGGTGATAGTGACTAGAGAACTCTGTCAATCACTATCTTATCTGGAAGATTAACTCCGACTTGATTCAAGTGATTGTAGTACTCAGACATTCTGAGCACATGCTCACTAGCTGAGCTATTCTCCTCCATCTTGTAGGCAAAGTACTTGTCAAATGTCTCATACCTTTCGACATGGGCATGAGTCTGAAATACTAATTTCAACTCTTGGAACATCTCATATGCTCCGTGGCGTTTCAAAAACGTCTTTGAAGCCCCGATTCTAAGCCGTAAAGCATGGTGCACTAAAGTATCAAGTAGTCATCATATCGAGCTTGCCAAACATTCATAATGCCTGCATTTGCTCCTGCAATCGGTTTGTCACCTAGCGGTGCATCAAGGACATAATTCTTTTGTGTAGCAATGAGGATAATCCTTAGATCACGGATACAATCCGCATCATTGCTACTAACATCTTTCAACTTAATTTTCTCTAGGAACATATCAAAAATAAACAGGGAACAACATCGCGAGCTATTGATCTACAACATAGATATGCAAATACTATCAGGACTAAGTTCATGATAAATTGAAGTTCAATTAATCATATTACTTAAGTACTCCCACTTAGATAGACATCCCTCTAATCATCTAAGTGCTCACGTGATCCAAATCAACTAAACCATAACCGATCATCACGTGAGATGGAGTAGTTTTCAATGGTGAACATCACTATGTTGATCATATCTACTATATGATTCACGCTCGACCTTTCGGTCTGAGTGCTCCGAGGCCATATCTGCATATGCTAGGCTCGTCAAGTTTAACCCGAGTATTACTGCGTGTGCAAAACTGGCTTGCACCCGTTGTAGGTGAACGTTGAGCTTATCACACCCGATCATCACGTGGTGTCTCGGCGCGACGAACTTTGGCAACGGTGCATACTCAGGGAGAACACTTGTACCTTGAAATTTAGTGAGAGGTCATCTTATAATGCTACCGTCAATCAAAGCAGAATAAGATGCATAAAGGATAAACATCACATGCAATCAATATAAGTGATATGATATGGCCATCATCATCTTGTGCCTTTGATCTCCATCTCCAAAGCACCGTCATGATCACCATCGTCACCGGCGCGACACCTTGATCTCCATCGTAGCATCGTTGTCGTCTCTCCAACTATTGCTTCTATGACTATCGCTATCGCTTAGTGATAAAGTAAAGCAATTACATGGCGATTGCATTGCATACAATAAAGCGACAACCATATGGCTCCTGCCAGTTGCCGATAACTCCGTTGCAAAACATGATCATATCGTACAATAAAATATAGCATCATGTCTTGACCATATCACATCACAACATGCCCTGCAAAAACAAGTTAGACGTCCTCTACTTTATTGTTGCAAGTTTTACGTGGCTGCTACGGGCTGAGCAAGAACCGTTCTTACCTACGCATCAAAACCACAACGATATTTCGTCACGTTAGTGCTGTTTTAACCTTCAACAAGGACCGGGCGTAGTCACACTCGGTTCAACTAAATTTGGAGAAACGGACACCCGCCAGCCACCTGTGTGCGAAGCACGTCGGTAGAACCAGTCTCGCGTACGCATACGCATAATGTCGGTCCGGTCCGCTTCATCCAACAATACCTCCGAATCAAAGTATGACATGCTGGTAAGCAGTATGACTATTACCGCCCACAACTCACTTGTGTTCTACTCGTGCATATAACATCTACGCATAAACCTGGCTCGGATGCCACTGTTGGGGAACGTAGTAATTTCAAAAAAATTCCTACGCACATGCAAGATCATGGTGATGCATAGCAACGAGAGGGGAGAGTGTCGTCTACGTACCCTCGTAGACCGTAAGCGGAAGCATTATGACAACGCGGTTGATGTAGTCGTACGTCTTCACGATCGACCGATCCTCAGTACCGAACGTACGACACCTCCGCGTTCAGCACACGTTCAGCTCCGTGACGTCCCGCGAACTCACGATCTAGTAGAGCTTCGGGGAAGAGCTCCGTCAGCACGATGGCGGTGTTGATGAAGTTACCGACGCAGGGCTTCGCCTAAACACTACGATGATATGACCGAGGTGGATTATGGTGGAGGGGGGCACCGCACACGGCTAAGAGATCAATGATCAACTTGTGTGTCTATGGGGTGCCCCCTGGCCACGTATATAAAGGATGGAGGGAGGAGGAGGCCGGCCATAGGAGGGGCGCGCCAAGGGAGTACGATTCCTACTCCTAGTAGGAGTAGGTTTCCTCCTTTCCTAGTCTAACTAGGAGAAGGGGGAAAGGAGGGGGAGGGGAGAAGGAAGGGAGAGGGGGGCCGCGCCCCAAACCCCTTGTCCAATTCAGACTGGGGTTGGGAGGGGCGCGTGCCACCTCCTGGCTGCTGCCTCTCCTTCCCACTAAGGCCCATTAAGGCCCATTGACTCCCCGGACGAATTCCCGTAACTCTCCGGTACTCCGATAAATACCCGAACCACTCAGAACCTTTCCGATGTCCGAATATAGCCTTCCAATATATCGATCTTTACGTCTCGAACATTTCGAGACTCCTCGTCATGTCCCTGATCTCATCCGGGACTCCGAACAACCTTCGGTACATCAAAACACATAAACTCATAATACCGATCGTCACCGAACGTTAAGCGTGCGGACCCTACGGGTTCAAGAACTATCTAGACATGACCGAGACATGTCTCTGGTCAATAACCAATAGCGGAACCTGAATGCCCATATTGGCTCCCACATATTCTACGAAGATCTTTATCGGTCAAACCGCATAACAACATATGTTGTTCCCTTTGTCATCGGTATGTTACTTGCCCGAGATTCGATCGTCGGTATCTCAATACCTAGTTCAATCTCGTTACCGGCAAGTCTCTTTACTTGTTCCGTAATGCATCATCCCGCAACTAACTCATTAGTCACATTGTTTGCAAGGCTTATAGTGATGTGCATTACCAAGAGGGCCCAGAGATACCTCTCCGACAATCGGAGTGACAAATACTAATCTCGATCTATGCCAACTCAACAAGTACCATCGGAGACACCTGTAGAGCACCTTTATGATCACCCAGTTACGTTGTGACGTTTGGTAGCACACAAAGTGTTCCTCTGGTATTCCGGAGTTGCATAATCTCATAGTCATAGGAACATATATAAGTCATGAAGAAAGCAATAGCAACATACTAAACGATCAAGTGCTAAGCTAACGGAATGGGTCAAGTCAATCACATAATTCTCCAATGATGTGATCCCGTTAATCAAATGACAACTCATGTCTATGGTTAGGAAACATAACCATCTTTGATTCAACGAGCTAGTCAAGTAGAGGCATACTAGTGACATTCTGTTTGTCTATGTATCCACACATGTACTAAGTTTTCGGTTAATACAATTGTAGCATGAATAATAAACATTTATCATGAAATAAGGAAATAAATAATAACTTTATTATTGCCTCTAGGGCATATTTCTTTCACTTTATCGGTCAAACCGCATAACAACATACGTTGTTCCCTTTGTCATCGGTATGTTACTTTCCCGAGATTCGATCATCGGTATCATCATACCTAGTTCAAACTCATTACCGGCAAGTCTCTTTACTCGTTCCGTAATGCATCATCCTGTAACTAACTCATTAGTCACATTGCTTGCAAGGCTTATAGTGATGTGCATTACCGAGAGGGCCCAGATATACCTCTCCGAAACACGGAGTGACAAATCCTAATCTCGATCTATGCCAACTCAACAAACACCATCGGAGACACCTATAGAGCATATTTATAATCACCTAGTTACGTTGTGACGTTTGATAGCACACTAAGTGTTCCTCCGGTATTTGGGAGTTGCATAATCTCATAGTCATAGGAACATGTATGAGTCATGAAGAAAGCGATAGCAATAAACTAAACGATCATAGTGCTAAGCTAACGGATGGGTCTTGTCCATCACATCATTCTATAATGATGTGATCCCGTTCATCAAATGACAACACATGTCTATGGCTAGGAAACTTAACCATCTTTGATTAACGAGCTAGTCAAGTAGAGGCATACTAGGGACATTCTGTTTGTCTATGTATTCACACATGTACCAAGTTTCCGGTTAATACAATTCTAGCATGAATAATAAACATTTATCATGATATAAGGAAATATAAATAACAACTTTATTATTGCCTCTAGGGCATATTTCCTTCAGTACGATCTACACCGACTCGTCTTCTTTCGCTGCAACTCGGAGTTGGTAAAGATCCTATCCAAACCGTTATTGCATCTTTATAGTGCTCCTGGTTGAATCGTAGCGCTTTTTTTTTCTTTCTACTACGTTTCCCAACAGATCAAGGACATGTTTGGTAGCATTCAACATCAAAAAATCTTTTGTTTATCATTTACCTGCTCGAGGATGAGCAGGAACTAAGCTTGAGGATGTTTATACATCTCAAACGTATCTATAATTTTTGATTGTTAAATGCTATTATGTATTACTTTTGTACGCTTTTTATATTATTTTTTTGGACTAACCTATTAATTTAGTGCCCTGTGTCAGTTGTATTTTTTGCATGTTTTTGGTTTCGCAGGAAATCCATGTCTAGGAAAGTCTAAACACGATGACAATTTACGAGGTTTTTTTAATGAAAAATAAGAAACACCAGAAGTTTTGGGGGAGGACCAGAAGTAGGTTGTGGGGCCCACAAGCCCAGGCAGTGTGCCCCCCTAGGCCACGCCATGTAGGCTTATGGGGCCGCTGCAGCTCTATTTGACCCAATTCCAAGCCTATAAATTTTGTAATATCCCGAAATCCTTAGAAGCGAATCCGAAAGAATTTCATCATCGTCGCAAGCCTCTGTTCGGAAGTGATCCCATCTGGAGCCCTATTCCGACGCTCTGTCGGAGGGGGAAACCATCGGGGAGGCCATTTTCGTCAACTTTGCGGCCTCCCGGATGATGTGTGAGTAATTCCATTAGGATGGGTCCATAGTAGTAGCTAGATGGCTTTCTCCCTCACTTTTGATCTTTAATTCAATGATCTTTTCTAAGATCAATCCGATGTAATCTTTTGCGGTGTGATTGTTGGGATCCAATGAATTATGGACCTATGATCAGATTATTCATTGAATTTATCTGAATCTCTTGAAGTTTCTTTGTTGCGTAATTTTATAGCTATGTATGTTTTTTGATCTATAAGTCTTATTTGGCCTAGATAGATGAGTAGCTCTTGAGAGGGAGTGGTGCATAGTAGTGGGTTCAATCTTGTCGATTGACAAAAAGGAAGAAAGCACGTATTGTATTGTTGCTACTAAGGATAAAACTACAGGGTTAATATTATTGCTAGGCTTTCTTCTGTGTACATTATGTCTTCTTTCTTATTGCGTTAATCTGTTTTTTATGAACTTAGTACTTTGAGATGCATGCTGGATAACGGTCTTGGGGTGGAGTAGTAGTCGTAGACATCAGTAAGTTTAATGGTCTACTTATCACGAACGCAATGCCTATGTGAAATTATGCCACCAGTGATCATAATTATAATTTGTGTTATTCTGTCAATTTCCCAAAAGTGATTTGTTTACCATACTGTTGCCTGCTTTCAAGAGGGATGTCACTAGTGAACCTATGGCCTCCGGATCTATTCTCCATTAACACAAAAGCTCCTACAACTTTCTTGTTTACTTTTTGCCGCTTTCCCTATCACTATATATTTGCTTTTAATCTTGTAACTAGTAAGAACAAGGGGATTGACAACCTCCTTGCTATTGTTGGGTGCAAACTATTTTATTTGTTTGTGTGTAGGTGCTGCTAAAGTAGTTAGCTTGGTGCCTCATACTGGTTCGATAAACCTTGCGTCTTAACTAAGGGAAATACTTTCAGTTGTTGTGCTACATCACCTTTCCTTTTCAATGAATCCCACAACTCCAACAGGAGTAGCAAAAGAATTTCTCGTGCCGTTGCCGGAGAGACATCATCTATAAAATTACGTGCCTTCGCACAAACACTATATTTTTGCTTATTTTTATTTCTTGCCTAGTTATGCTATCTTTATTGTTGAAACACTGAAAACAAAAACAAAAATATTGGTTATGGATCCTCATTCAGTTGCTAATATTTTAAAAATCCTAATTATGATAAATCAATAGCTAATGAGAAGGCCATTGGGATAAGTTCTTTGAAAGAAAAGATGGAGTAGAGTGCACTTCGCCCGAGAACAGTTGACCCACCGGAGTGGGCCTCGGATTATATTGATAAGTGCACACATTCGTGGCATAGAGAAAAGGTGGCGGAACATTTCCAGCCGCCGGACGCTCATTTGGTGCTAAACATTCCCTCGAGCTCCCGAAATATAGATGATTGCCCAGCCTGGCACTATGAGCGCAATGGCATGTCCACAGTGCGTTCCGGATAAAGGCCCAATTCTTTTGCCAGAATCCGACCCCTACCCAGCTTCTCCCAGAATCTTTGAGCCCCATTTGTTTTATAATCCTATCTAGTTAGGGTCTAATTAGATAGGATTGTAAAATAAATAAGGCTCAAAAATTCTGGAAGAATCTGGGTAGGGGTCGGATTCTGGGAGAATCCCCAGATTCTGGCAAAAGAACTGGGCCAAAGGCTCTTAATTAATATGAAGTGCAGACGGGAACGTTGGTTGGCTAGACGGCAAACCATCCTCGTTGAATACTACTACGTCCCAGAACCATTGGAGGATGATGTGGGGAGTAAAGGTCCCGGGAAAAGTTAGAAATTTTGCATGTCGACTAGGCCGAAACTCAATCCCAACTGAAGTAATCAGAAGCAGGAGGAATATGACAGACTCGACGGTTTGCCAGATTTGTAACAATGCGGAAGACAATTGGCGACATGCCATGATTGAGTGCAATATGGCTAAGTGTGTCTGGTCACTAGTAGATGAAGAGCTTGTTGAACACCTCATTAGGATCAGATCACTTGATGCTCGAATATGGCTTATGGAGCTGATGGATTCTTTGAAAGATGACGAGTTTATCAAGGTCCTGGTTACCTTATGGGCAATATGGTGGGCACGGAGGGAAGGTATCCACGAACAGGAGTTTCGATCTCCACTAAGCACTTTCAGTTTTGTGCAAAGTTACCTTGCTGATCTTGCAATGGTACCCAACCGGCAACAACCTATGCAGGCATCTCCTAGTTCTACACAAGGCCAAGGACCGGCGAGAGGTACGTGCAAAACACCAATGCAAGGATGTATGAAACTCAATGTGGATGCAGTTGTTGGTAGGCATGGAGATGGAGGATCATGTGTTTTTGTTTGTCGTGACCAAAACGGAGTATACATTGGTGCGTCTGCATCGGTGTTACGGGACATGGTGCAACCGGAGATTTTGGAAGCAATTACAGTCTGGGAGGCTTTTGCTTTGGCATCTGATCTTCACTTAGCTCACATACACATCGCTTCCGACTGTGCGACATTAGTTAACAATCTCAAGGCAGCTAAAACTGAAAGCGCGCAAAACTTGAATAGCTTGTGTGCAGTCCAATTATTTCAAGATATTAAGAAGGTGATGATTGAATTTGAAGAAGCCCCAATTCTGCATGAGAATCGTGAACACATTTGGGAGGCAAGTGATTTAGCGAGATTTTCTGTTACCATAGATGTGGGGCGCCATTTGTGGCTGTTAAATCCCCCAAAAATAATTGAAATTGAAATCCCCAAATTCTATGTATATTCCACCTTCTGTTTGGGTTGAATAAAGCTTGGTAACACCCTTCCAAAACAAAAAAACTTTGAAAAATATGCCAAGTCCTCCCTTCCCCGGAAACCCTCTTCCCGTTCCTCGGCCAGGTGGAGGAGGAGCTGGCATCTCTTGGACGCGAGCGCCGGGTCAAATCGGGGGCCCGGCCGGCCGGGGCCGACCGGCGACGCCACCCGCGCACGCGGCTGAGACTCAGCCCGGCGTCGCGATCACACGCACGATCATTCTGTCGCTTGCCGATGACCCTGCCACCCCATGCATGCATGGGACGCGTGCTCGCTCGCGTACGTGACAATCTGGCCTTTGCTTTGTCCGATTGCCTGTCCCAAAACCCCTTGCCATCATCAGGTTCAGGTCCTCCGGTCCTCTAAGAAACGAGGAGAAGGAAAAACTGTCACAATTCGTACTGTCACGCGGTGACCCAGACACACACACGAGCAATCATGGACAGTGGTTGGTCGTATTTATTTTATATTTACTCAGAGGAGGTAGAATTAGGTGCTGCGATCAAGAGGAGGGAACCAACAACAATTTGGTAGATCTTGGCATACATGCATGATGGCCTCCAGCAAATACAGCCAATTATTTGTCGTGTGCCATGTGAGGTGCATCACATCACATCACGCCAGCTTCCTCTGCTAGCTGTGGAGGGAATGTAGCGTAGACGGTGTATTGTTTACCAGCTTGAGCACTGCCTTGTCCCTTGCTCGGTACTGTTGCCGATGGGACTTTCTATTCCGGAATATTTCCTGCTCCCGTGCCTGCATAGAATAGTTCACACGGTGGTAGCCCACTCCCACACCACGTGTTGATCAACAGCCTGAAATGTTGTCCTAATTTTCAGCGATCCCGGACCTAGTAAGATTTGCACGAGCAATGAATGACCGAAACACTTTGGCCTCGTGAATGCATTATGCATGCAAAAGGGCACCAACGTTTGTCAACTTGTCACAGCATGCACGCTCATGGCATGACGATCACAAAAGGCGTTGGATCGGCGAAAGGCTCGGGCAAAGGTTTGCTCGGACTTGCTAGGACCGCATGCATGGATGAAATGACCCCTTGACGTTCGTTCGTTACAAAAAGGCTTTTGCACAAAGCTGAGACACACCACTGGTTACTGCTTGCCACCATGCCCTGCAACTGCGTTGCCAAGATCGCCAGCATCTGCATCGGTATCTGCAAAAATTCTCCCGTGTGCTCCTCCGTCCATCTACACATCAGTCATTTCATTTCGCTGGACGGATTCATAGTATTCCGGAGCTGATCTGGGTTTGGAGGACATGCGAGCAAAAGGAAGAGGTAATAGCACCCCAGGTACCCTAACTTGCACACGACGTGATGATTTAGTCCCAAACTTGCAAAACTTGACCAAATCATACCTCAACTTGCACTCCATGTGATGATTTAGTACCAGGCCAATCACAGCTCGCCAATTGGCTGGACCGGTCAGCGCGCGCACTTTTGCAGAAAACCCCCTGCTGTTTTCCTGAATCAACCCGCAGTATAGGATGATCGCGGACATTTCTTTCGGTGATCAATTCGTAGCGAGTTGAAAGTTCAGACAACGACACGGCCTACATCTCGTGGGTTTGCCTGCACGAGATGGATTTGTCCTCTCTGCTCCAGACCATGAAACCTCTCTCGCAGTGCGGCCCGTCGCTCTGGGAGACGCGCACCACGCTCGGCCCGCCGAACAGGTTGTGCAGGCCGCCGAGCGCCTCCTGGTAGGCGCCGCCCAGGAACATGCCCAGGTAGTAGCCGCGGGTGCCGTGGGTGGGGAGCTCGTGCAGGGGGAGGCTACTCCTGCCGCCGATGAACTGGTCCACCTTGCCGTCGCTGTCGCAGGTCAGGTCCGAGAGGACGCCGTCCACGGCGGGCCGCTCCTGGAGGCGCTGGATGGGGATGATGGGGAAGAGCTGCTCGATGGCCCACATGTCCGGCAGCGAGGTGAACACGGACAGGTTGATGTGGTACCTGCGCGGCCCCTCCGCCGCGCCCATGCCGCGGGCGACGATCTCGCAGAGCCCGTCCACGGCGGCGAGGTGCTCCAGCCCGAGGACCCCCTCCTTGAACTGCTCGGCGCAGTGCCGCTTCAGCTGGTCCGCGTACAGGCCGTAGGTGTCGAAGTCGCCGCGCACGGCCGAGACCATGAGGTTGCGGTAATCGCTGCGGCAGTCATCGGTGAGCTCGTCGAGCAGGTAGGCGGTGGCCGGGTCCATCATGTTGGAAGCCGGCGCCGTCGCGGAGAAGGCCTCGAAGATGAGGACCGAGTGGTGCGACACCACCGCGCGGCCGCTCTCGCTGCAGATGACAGGGTGTTGCACGCCCTTGCGGTCGCAGACGCGGCCGACGCCGGCGACCACGGCCGCCACGTACTCCTCCAGGCTGTAGGCCACCGACATGTCAGTCTGCGCCGAGTGCGTCCCGTCGTAGTCGATGCCGAGGCCTATGATTAAGAACAATGATAGTAAATTGATTGATGTCTTTGTCCAGGCACGTACGCGCGCCGGACACATCATTTGGAGATCGAACACAACCACAACCCTGCCAAATCAATTGAGAGAGATAGTCCCACCGGCTCGGCTCGTTCTTGGCTACCTACCTAGCTCGACGGAGCCTCTCAGTGCCCGGAGACGACTACAGAGTACGGACAACCCAGGCAGCAACGAGATGCACGCCGACGAGCGCCGCCGCGATGCAGTAGTTGACGACGATGTCGCAGGAGAGCTCCAAGACCAGGGCGGAGAGGGCAAGGAACGTCAAGGTTAAGGCGAGGTTGAGGCCGACGATGAACATGGCGCGCATCTCCCAGTCCCACCCAGCGGCGCTCAGGTCGTCGGCCGCCTTGCCGAGCCAGGAGAGTACCCCGGCGGCCGCGGAGGCGCTGAGGACGAGGGTGTAGCGCACCTGGACCGCGAGCTCCTGGAGGTCCATCCTCGTTGCTCTTCCGCAGCCGGGGAGACGGCTGAAGTCCGCCATCCCGACGACGAACATGACACTTAGGAGGCAGAGCACCACAGGCGCCATTTCCTTGTAGAGCGCCGACGAGAGGTCGGCCGACCAGGCGGCCATCTCGGGCTTCTCGGCGGCAGCGGCCGCGACGACGGCGGCGGGGCCCAGCAGGGGAGCGACAACGTGGAGGTGAGCGCGGGTTGATTAAAGAAAACAGCAGGGAGTTTCTGCAAAAGTGCGTACACTGACCGGGCCAGCCACCTGGCTGCCAATTGTCGAGCTGTGATTGGCCTGGGACTAAATCATCACATGAAGTGCAAGTTGAGGTATGATTTGGTCAAGTTTTGCAAGTTTGGGACTAAATCATCACGTCGTATGCAAGTTAGGGCAAGTTGAGGTATGATTTGGTCAAGTTTTGCAAGTTTGGGACTAAATCATCACGTCGTATGCAAGTTAGGGTACCTGGGTGCTATTACCTTCAAAAGGAACTACAGTCCCAGCAGCAGATTGTGGGTTGTAAGTTTGATGATGGAAAGCACTCACTCGTCGGTGTCGAACTTGACCTGACTGAAGACTCTACAGCACAAGACAGAAGCAGCTTCAGCTGGCCTGAAGCCCTGCAGCCATCGAAAACCTCCAAAGGTAGGGGAAAAAACACTCGAGCCACCCTTGACCGTAGCCTTTCTCTCGAACTCCGACGCTCTCAAAAAAGTTGAAGCAAGCTAGCTAGAGAGGCTTTACCAAAAGCCCCCCTCGCCTGCTTTCGCATCCCGTTGGGCTACTACCGGATTCCCCTAGGTTTCTGTAGCCTGACCAGCCACAACTCACAGCTGTTGTGCTAGGACAAATGTTCATGAAAAACAGAGACAAAACAGTCATTCCGATTTGCCCAAATTTGCCCATAACCCAGCCAAAAGTGGGCACACACACCCTATGAACTGTTGCCTCGTGTCATGGGTCATGACAAGCTTCTACAGTCTCTTGGGGCGCGTTTGGTACACTGTATATAGCCATCATCGTCGAAGTCCATTTGTCCCTTGCAGGTGAACCGTCGAACACCTTGCGGGCGTGGTGCAAGAAGCCAGCCGGTGAAGAGCCTCGCGCCTCTCCGAGACTAGGTAGCAGGTCTGTCAGCGTGGAGGCGAACGTGGCGGCGTCTGGCGAGCGAGGTAGACGCGCAAGGCAGGGCTGCTGGCGTTGGAGGCGAGGGGGTGCCGTCGACGTTGGAGTGCTACGACGAGGCGAAAACACTCCAGCAACGTCGGAGTATGGAGCCGTCTAGGGGTGGCGTGCTGCCAGGGGAGGTATCTGGGTGCGGGTGGCCGGGCTGGGAGCTGGCAGCGAGGGGTCGGCTTGGTGTGCTGTCTGTCGAGGGAAGAAAGAGGGAAATGGTCACTGTGCCACCGACTGACGGGCTAGGGAAAGTACAAGGGCAGGCGTCGCGCCCGTCCACTGCGTGTCATCACTGAAGCAAACGCGGCATAAATTTAGATCTGAAATAGGCCGCGCAGACGAAAAGCAGACGTTGTCCGTTTGAGTTGGCGCCTTGGGCCGAATTTTGTGTCGGTTTCGACCAAAACGGACACACGGTTGAGATGCTCTAAAAGAACCAAGTTAATGCAGTGACTGTAGCTTGTTTGCGCCTTTTCGTGTGCTCCCTCCATGCCCCATACCACGCCACGCCATGGCGCACTGCCAGGTGCCCAGGCCCATCGATCTCCGGCACACGACGCAGGCACGCCCACCACGCACCGGGCAGAGGCAGACTGACTGACACACCCCCACCGGCAAGAGTGCTGGTGACCAGTGACACCGAAGCCTCCTTTTCCAGGCGGTGCGGCGAGGGAGCAGGCGCCTCGCCGGGTACCTGGGTCGGTCACTGCGTCGTGATCTATCTACCACTGTAAACCTGCACCTTTCTCTGTATCCCTCCCTCCCTCCCTCTACGCAATAAATGGCGGGTACGCCAGCGCCTCCGGCATTCATGGCCGGATCACGCCTCCCCATTTATCACAGCCCGGCCAGGGCAGGCGATGATGTCCCTCCCCTCGGCGGTTCAAATATTTTCCCAAGGCACGCAGCGGCCCGAGTTCAAAGTTCAAAAACCCGCAGGCTGCAGTGTTCTTGGTCGTTGTCTGACAGAGAAAGATGGCTGGATCATGTGGTAATGGTGGCATGGACGTTGGTCTTAACGAAAAGAACAGTCTTTACCTGGTCTCGTGCCGCGAGATTCCCTTCATTCTTCTCGTTGTTAGCGCTTAATTAACCGAGTTGGGTTAATCTAATGCCGCTTTTGGCTTGTCCCGTGATCCAGACAGACAGCGATCCAGACAGACAGCCTCTGGATCACTACCATGCTAGAGCTGGTTTACAAACTGAAGAACTCCAGATGAGTACACTGTAAAAATGTTTGGCGTTTCTACGGAATTCCCGGGAAACTGATTCTACGTTTGGAAACTGCCCCGGCGCTACAAGTTTTATGTGAGGTGGTTGGGAGGGCCAGGTCGAGGCATACCGAACACGTGAACGGCCCAGCACTCTACGTGAGCTTCACTCTTGCCGTGACCGATCCTGATGGCGATACACCGGAAAAAGAAGAGTATTTTTTGTCTGTCAGTAGAGTGGACTGCAGTCTTGCAGTTGCAGAGAGGGTTGCTCAAACTGTAGTTTAGGAGAAAGCGAGTACTCCTGCAGTGCTGCTGGTTGAATAAACAAATTAACAAAGCGGGGTGGGGTGGGGTGATGGAGGATACGTGCTTTTCAGGCAAAGAGCAGAGCAGGGTGGCACTCGCCCAAAGAAAACCAAAAACGCCATCCTGCCTCCCTCTCCCTCCTCCCTCCTATAATCGGAATCATTTAACTCCGCACCTAATACAGGCGCCGGAATACTAGGGGTACGCCATTATTGCGACCGAGCGAGCGAGCGAGCTCCCTGTTCTCCTGCTCCTTCCACGCGAGCCGCGCATCCGTTCGTCACTCCCCGAATGCCTTAGCTAGAAGAGAGGGTGTCTGCGGGGATCGTCGCGATGATGCAGGGGAGCAGGAAGGCCAAGGGCAAGAGGGAGGTGGCCCGGGAGGAGCAGCCGCAGCAGCACAGCCCCAAGGGCCAAGCATGGCAAGCGACTGATCCTCGTCGTCTCTTCCCCCGGGCGATTGCATTTGGAGTTCCGTGATCTTTAACTTTTTTTTGTGTTCGTGCTCGGCAGGTTCTGCACCACGGGGCTGCCCAGCGACGTCGTGATCGAGGTGGGCGACATGACCTTCCATCTCCACAAGGTTAGTTGGTGCTGAATATTGTTGTCTCTACTCTGCCATGAAATTCCCGCTTTTCCCCATCCCTCGTCCTGGTAGCAACAGTTCCAGGAGCTCGCATTCTTGTTTGTCTTGCTCTCCGTCTGCTGCCAATCTCGCTCGTATCTGCTGTGCTCTGTCTCGAGCGTCGAATTTTACTGCGGTTCTTGATCTTGAAATTAAAGTGACCGGCGGCTGAGGTTTTGTTTGATGCCTTGCTTGCAGTTCCCGCTAATGTCGAAGAGCAAGAAGATCCACGACCTGATTATGAACAAGGAATCGAGCCTGGCGAGGCATGCCGGGGGAGGGGAGGAGGAAGAGGAGGATGAGGGGGCAGGGGAGATCAGGGAGGAGCAGGTGGTGCTGGAGGCGGACGAGGAGGCCGACGCGCACCGCATCCGCCTCCCGGACTTCCCCGGCGGCGCCGAGGCGTTCGAGCTGGCCGCCAAGTTCTGCTACGGCGTCAAGCTCGACCTCACGCCGGCCACCGCCGCGCCGCTGCGCTGCGCCGCCGAGCGCCTCGGCATGTCCGACGACCACGCAGAGGACAACCTCGTCTCCCGCGCCGACCGCTTCATGTCGCACACCGTGCTCAGGAACCCCAGGGACGCCATCCGCGCGCTCAAGTCCTGCGAGGACCTCCTCCCCCTCGCCGACGACCTCGGCCTCGTGTCCCGCTGCGTGGACGCCATTGCGGCCAAGGCCGCCGCGTCCACGCCCACCGCGCTCTTCGGCTGGCCCATCAACGACGCGGGAGCCGCCGACCGCCCCCGCCACAAGAAAAATGCCGGCGCCGGGGCCACGTCCACGCTGTTCGACGACCTCGCCGGCTTGTCCCTGGCCACGTTCACCCGTGTCATTGCCGCCATGAGGGAGCGGGGCGTCGGCCCGGAGGTCCTCGAGGGGGCTCTCATTGCCTACGCCAAGCGGTCCATCCCCGGGCTGTCACGCTCTGACCGGCACACAGGCGGTGGCGGCGCCGCCGCGGCTGCCGCCCCCCGGTCAGCGGATGGCGACCAGAAGGCGCTTCTCGAGACCGTCATTGTCAACCTCCCCGAGGAGACCATCAAGAGCAGTGCCCACACCGGCACGGTAGTGGGCGCCACCACCGCGCGCGTCCTGTTCGGCCTCCTGCGCACGGCAAACATTCTCCAGGCATCAGAGGCTTCCCGTGACATGCTGGAGCGGCGCGTGGCCTCCAGGCTACCCGACGCGGCCGTCGACGACCTGCTCATCCCGAGCTACTCGTACCTGGTGGAGACGCTCTACGACGTGGAGTGCGTGGAGCGCATCGTGCGGCACTTCCTCGAGGGCCGAGGCGGCGTCGAGGAGGTCGACGAGGAGGGCAGCGAGGCGGAGACGCCGGGCAGAGAGGCCAGCAGACGAGCCATGCTGGCCGTGGGCAGGCTGATGGACGCCTACCTGGGGGAGATCGCCACGGACGCCAACCTGAAGACGGACAAGTTCTGCGACCTCGCCTGGGCATTGCCGGACGGCGCCCGCGTCTACGACGACGGCCTTTACCGTGCCGTCGACATCTACATCAAGGTTTCTGCCGAACACATTCTGAATGCCATCTTGATCGATGCTTGCAGCGCAATGCCGGTGCTCACAAGCCGCCGCCGCCGTTCTTTGTGCAGGCACATCCAGCGCTGAGGGAGGAGGAGAAGGAGAAGGTGAGCGGCGTGGTGGACGGGCGCAAGCTGACGCTAGAGGCGTGCACGCACGCGGCGCAGAACGAACGGCTGCCGCTGCGGACGGTGGTGCAGGTGCTCTTCTTCGAGCAGCTCCAGCTGCGCCGGGCCATCGCGCGGACGATCGTGGCGAATGAAGGCGGTGCGGCAGGCCAAGGAGAGGAAGACGGCGACAGTGATGGCGGCCGGACATGGCGGGTGGCGACGAGGGGGAACCAAATGCTCAGGCTGGACATGGACAGCATGCGGAACCGGGTGCAGGAGCTGGAGCGCGAGTGCACCACCATGAGGAAAGCCATCCAGAAGATAGACCGCCGAGGCGGCGCCGCCGGGGACAGAGGAGCGGCGGCACCGGCCGCGGAGGGCAGGTGGGGCTCAATGGTGACCAAGAGGTTCGGATGCAAGTTCCCGGCGCAGGTCTGCCAGTCACAGCCGCGGTCCGTGGTGGCGCGGCCTCGCCGGGCACGGATTGAGCAGAGCCCCTGATACCTCCTCCCTCCCCACTGCACATGATAGCTTTCATCAGCTTCCTTGTTTTGTTCTCTTGATTCTTTGCTTCGATTTGTGGAAATACGAGGGGTTTTCCTAGGAGGAATTGTGAGCTTCATCATGTTTGATCAATCAGATTTCGTTGTAGCAGTGCACAATCTTTCGATCAGTGTCATCTTGCTGGGTAATGCATCATGTCACATGTTGGCTAAACAAATTGCTTCATTGTTCTCTCCACTTACACAAGACCAAAACCCTTTGCCAAAATTTACAGGCATGCTCGAGACACTGAACTAGGCTAAGATAGGAATGGATGCCAATGGCAGTTGTGGTGGAGGCGTCTCACCAGTAATCCCCGCAGGAGCAGCCGCCGTCCTTGAAATGGTGGAACCGCTTGTTGTCCCTGACGATGATCTCGCGGCCGGTCACCTTGGCGATGAGCTTGACGGCGCTGTGGCAGTCCCCGCAGATGCGGAGGTTCTTCATGACCCGCAGCGGCGTGCCGGGCGGCGTGCTCACCAGCCCGAAGGCGATGGCCAGGCGCTCGCTGTGGTACATGAGCGCGCGCTCCTTGGCGGCCTCGTCGATGTCGTGCAGCACGAAGCGGGTGTCCGGCACGTACCCCGCCGCGCGTATTTCCTCGTGCAGCTCGCGAACCTTCTCGTAGGCCTCCTTCCGCTTGGCCTGCGCCGCGTCCGCGGGCTTCCCCGGCGCCGGCCTCGACGCTCCCTCGAGGACGCGGCGCGCGTCGGCGGGGGCGCCGAGCTTGCAGTACAGCGTGGCGATCCTGTGCACGATGGGCGCGGCGATCCCGGAGTACCGGGACGTGGACTTGGAGAGCAGGCGGTGGCCTCGTCTGAGGGAGGCCAGCGAGAGCGCGTCGACGTAGCACTGGAGGACCGCTGCCTGCTCTTCCGGCGCGAGTTGGCCCGACGAGCCGTTGCCTCCCCTCCGGCGAAGCATTTCGTCGAGCAGGTTGACTGCTCCCTCGAGGTCGGGCTCTTGGCAGACCCCGCGGAGCTCGTCGCGGTCCAGGCCGCACTGAGTGTCACTGGTCGATACGCTGCCCGCAACAGAAGTGGCGTCGGCGGTCGCACAGCGGAGCAGCGGGCGGCTGCGACTGCGGCTGTAGCAGCGGGTCTTCGACGTCGTTGCGGCCGGTTGAACGAGGCCGCCTAGAGTAGCGCGGTCGCCGAGGCTGGCGGCGGTGAGGAAATGGGACGGGTGAGACGCCGCCGGTGCCGCGAGTCCTGGAGATATTAGCATATCTGCCGGCGACGCGAGTGGCAGGGGAACTCAGCGAGTGTCTGTCTGGTACGCGAAGGAGAAAGGGGTAACCACACGCAGAGTGCGAGGGAGGACGAGTCGACGACGAGGTCACAGTTGCGGACAAGACGTCAATTCGTGTTTTTTTTTAAATCACACATCAATTCGTGTTGGGCCGGTAAGTCTAAGCCCATAGATACAGGGGCCTTTCTAGTCTTCTGAAGGGGAGAGCAAACTAATTGAGAAGCGCTGCCTTCCAAGGGAGAGTCCCTGTCGGACGCCCGTGTGCGTCAAGAAACCCTGGCTTCGCACAGGGTCCATCCAACTGGGCCAGCCCATTTGCAGTTCAAATAAAAAAAATGTAAATGCTGGAACACAGTTTCGGGACGGTACTGTACCATCCGGTTCACTGTAGCGCCGCGTTTTGAAGCTCGGTTTTTATTTTCGAATATTTTGAACATACGAATATATACGCTGAAAAATTCGAATATGCATTGAACATTTTATAATGTACGTTGAACAATTTTCGAATATGCATTGAACATTTGTGTAATGTACATTGAACAATTTTTCAATACACATTGATTTTGTGTAATATGCCCTAAAAAATTTAAATACAAAGTAAACATTTGTAGTATTCGTCGAAAAAATTCTGAAAATACGATGGACATATTTATAATGCATGGTGAACCTTTTTGTAATATACCATTAACATTTTCTTAGTATACAATGAACATTTGTAATAGACATAAAGTATGTATAACACACGAAAAAAGAAAAAAGAAAATAAAAAGGGAAATAAAATAAAGTAAAAAGGAAACAGGAAAAGAAGAAGAAAAGAAGCATAAAAGAGAAAGAAAGAGTGAAGCCCACCGTGGGCCGGCCCAAACTGGGGTTTGGGGGGGACGCCTTCAGCGAAGCCTCGCCTCTATGACGCCGGCGCGCGTCATATAGGATTCGCCCTTCCAAGGGTACCACTAAAAAAAAGGAGCCTTTCAAGGGTCATTTGAAGTGGGCTGAGAGCGTGTCACTTGGCGCGCTGTCAGCCGCCATGAAGTATCGCGCTCTTGGGCGCTTCGTCTGGATTTTATTTTATTTTTATTTTTCCGCACGCGTTTTCAGCTTTTTACATGATTTTGTTTTGTTTTCATCCGCGAGAGACACGGTTTTACTTCGCAACAGGCAAGGATATGCCATGTCTATCACGGAAGCAAAAACTCGCTGAAGCAAAACCTTGCTTTTCGCGGAAGAAAAAAAGACGTGGTTGTACCTCTCAAAAAAGGGGAAAACGCATTTTCTTTTATTTTCCTTCTGCGAGAAGCAGGCATGGGCTCGCCTCTCGAAAAAGAAAAAAACTCAAATTTTTACCTTCCGTGAGAGGCAGGCACGACCGTGCCTCTTGAAAAAGGAAAAAACGCATTTTTTAACCTTTCGCGAGAGGCAGGCATGGGCGTGCCTCTCGAAACGAGACAAACACGTTTCTTTTTTTCCTTTCGCAATAGGCACGGGTTTACTTCTCGTGGAGGCATGAATTTGCTTCCGCGAGAGGCAAAGTCGTGCCTCTTTCGGAAAGGAAAAAGGTGCTCCCGATTTGATTTTTTGTGAAAAAAATGTTTGTCAAAACCTATCAACATGAGATCTAGTTTTGAAGATGTCAACACGAGGAATCCAACGGTAAAAACGGTTCGAGGTTTGGAGACACGATTTAAGAGATAAAATATTTTAAATAAACGGATCTAGAAAAAAGAAAAAACCTCTCAAGTTGCGACAAGCATTTTTTTGTGACAAGCTACGCATATACAGTGCGGCATTTGTCATAGCCTGAGCAGATGGTAGTGGCTTTTGCAACAAGTGCTTCTTAATTAGTGATTTCGTCTGAAGCGCGATAGCACGTTTTGTCGTTTTAACCTACACTAGCACATATGCCCGTGCGTTGCAACGGGGAGAAAATAAATAGTTGTATATTCAAATTTAACCGAAATATATAGCATATGCATGTATTGCAACGAATACAAAGTAAATTGAAGGTTTCGTGTGTTATTCGGGAGTTTACCTGTCCTGGTGCACTACTGAGTTGCATCTCTCAATTTGTGACTTCTGGGTCGCTTATCTTCACTTTGATGTGAATGTATCGGGCAACCATGCAATAAGCATGATGCAATGCTAATCATCAAAAGATAAAAAGAAAAACAATTTAGATATGTATGTGGAACTGAGCTATACAGTTTTCACCAGATACAAAATATAAAATAGCAAAAATTCATTAAAAAATTGATCAAAACTTTATTAATGGATATGGATGTCAACAAACTAATTTGGTTTCCTCGACAAAAAATCTTCTTTCAAAGTACATAATTACTTAAAAATTGAACCCGATCAATATTTACATAGATTGACCCTCATGACTCCAATTTTTTTACTAACGATCCAAAAATTAATTGCAGTAAGTGGCGATAACACACATGTCACGTAGAGCAACAACATCTTCTAGTCGGTATCTCTATCTTGAAACAACGATTTTTCTCTCTCAAGCTCTTTCTTCATGAGAGAATGCAAGCCGCAACACGACAACTTAAAAGAAAACAGTTGCAGGCTGCACTGCACTTTCTCTTAGTGTGTTTATTGATCGTCGAGCTGGCTTGCTGATTTGCAAGCAACTCGGCAGAGTATATATATTGTTGTAATCTGATGGGAAGAGGCGAGGTGGGACTATTTCAAAAATGTCGGTGAATAATAAAGCAGAGTCAGCCAGCTGGGCCAACAAACCGGCCATGCCGGACCAGCCAGCGCCCCTAGGTAGCCCGCAGCCCGATCCCCAATCCGCTCGTAACTTCCTCCTCCCGTCGTGCGTCGATTTTGATTAGATCGGAAGAACTCCAATGCAGCCCCTATTCCCCAACCTCGTGCTCGTCCCGGCCGGCTCCGGAGATGCCACATGGACGTGCCAAACGCCATCGACCTCGTTGGCTGGCGAGCCTCCTCCGCGCCCCTTCTCCCTCTCCTCGCTGCTGCAGCCTCTCCCGCGACCGCGCCTCCCCGCTGCCGCCGCTACCTGCTTCCACCGTCGCCGGCAGTAGCCACTCCGGCGAGCGCGTTTGCTCCGCCCCACGCCTCGCCTCGCCTCTGTCACGCAGGGAACCTCTCCTCTTTCATGTCGTCAAACGTCTATCCAGCGTTGTTGCCTGCTTCTGTGCACGCAGCCGCCACGGACGGCCTCCTCTGCCTCCGTGCTCTTCGTTGGTCCCGCCTTCCGAAAATCGAAAGGTTTTTCTGCAAGTAACACCTAAAACCATACTGCGGGTTGATTACGTAAAACTATACTGCGGACCCTAAATTAGTACCACCTTGTTTATATTACGAATTTGTCTATACAAATCGTAAAAACGTATTATGACATAAGAAGAAAGCATATTGTGATGGTGAACCCATAGAATCAATCCGTGCTTTATTATTATTAGAGAGAGATTAACGGCGAGACATACGCCCGGCTGGGTGCCCCTATGCACGCGAGACCTAGGACGTTTAGGAGCTACTTATCGGTGTCTTCAACGCTGGTTAGGAGTCCCTCTAAAAAGAATTAGAATAGTTTGTTGAGTCATGGGTTGACCGGTCCATCGGTGTCTTCAATAACAATCTTTTTTCAGAAAAAGGAATTAAAAAATAAAAAGTTTAAGAGATTTTGGAAAAAAGTTCATCATTTTTAAGAACATTCACAATTTAAATAAAAGTTCATCAATTTTGTAAGAAAAAATTAACTATTTCAGAAAAAGTTCACCAATGTTGAAAAAATTCATCAATTTTGAAAAGAAAATTCATAAATTTCGAAAATTCATAGTTTTCTTTAAAATTCACAAAATGTTTTTACCGAATTTGTCAAAAAATCATAAAATTTTATAAACTTTTGAAAAGGAGTTTACCAATTTTGAAAAAATAATTATTTAATTGACAAAAAGTTCACGTGCTTTGAAAAGCATAAAAAAAATACAAAACAAATATAAAAAGGGAAAAAATGTAAAACAGAAGAAAACCCAGTCCAGAAAATTAAGAAAACCCGCATGAACTTCCAAACTTGGGAGGTTACCGCTGGTTTTTCCTATTTGACCCATTCTGCGTCAAAATGTCGGCACGCCGCACACGCGATCAAATAGATCGACCAAGACAGGCCGGCCCGTTTAGAGGCGGGGCGTTTGTTCCACCGATCCTGTTTTTGGGAACCTTCTGGAAGGTTCCAGCGGTTATTCCGATTTTGGGAACCTTCTAGATGGTTCCTGAACCAGTTTTTTTGTGTTTCTTTTTCATTTTTCCCTTTTTTCAAGATTTTTAAAAATTCTATTAACAAATTCCGATAAATTTTGTGAATTTAAAAATGTCCATTTGCAAAAATTTGTTCACGAATAAAAAAAATTCTTATTTTAAAAAATTTCTTGCAAATTCAAAAAATGTTCTGGGACTTCAGAAAATGTTCAAAATTTCTAATTTTGTTGACGAATTGAAAAAATGTTCATATTTCGAAATTTTGTTCTGAATTTCATAATAGGTTCTAGGAAATTCAAGTTTGTATTTTTGTTTTATTTTCACAAATTTAAATAATGTTCTTGCTTTCCAAAATTGGCTCAGAAATTCAAAATCATGATTCCAAATTTTGTTTGCAAATTAAAAAATGTTGAGTTTTGAAATAACTGTTCATAATTTTGAGAAATGTTCTCATTTTCAATGTCTGTACCGGTTTGCATTTGAATGTTTGTCTTTGCAATTTCTTTCCTTTTTTTGCTTGAAAATATTTTCATAATTTTAAAAATTGTTCTCGTTTGCAATTTCTTTCCTGTTTTTACAAGAAAATGTTTGAGAATCCTAAATAATGTTCATGCTTTCATGAAATGTTTGACGATTTAAATTTTAGTTCACAATTTTGAAAATGTTCTCGTTTCACAAAATATTTACTTTTCAAAAAGTAATCATGTTCGAAATTTCAAAATTGCTTAAATCAGTTGCAGCTTATAGTTCATATATACCAGGCTGCAATTTTATACACATTCCCAGGAATTATAGTGGCCAGCGATCTGGTTCGTGAGTGGGACTTTAGGTTTGGGGATTTTTTTATTCAAATGTTAAGTTTTATCATTGTCGTTTGTTTCTTTTAGTGTTGCGCTGCACATTTAGTACAAGAGCTGGTTGGCCACAATGGCTAGCACAGCGCGCAACACCGTTAAGTCACGCGTTTGAATTCGAACGCTAGCGTGTTCCTTTTTTCGCGGTTTTTCATCTTGTGAAAGCCAGATGTGTCGGCCTAGGTGTGCCAGGTCGGTGCGAAACGTCGACCCTTCGACGCAAGGAGTGTCGCATAGGAGCGCCCTCCTAGCGCTAGGTCGCTGAATAGGTGCTTCCCAGTTGGCATAAAAAACGATTCGTCTCGCGCGGTATGATCCGTAAACGAACTAGACTGCCACTAGCCGGCCCAAACTGGTGCCCAACAGGCCAGTAGCCTCCCAGCTGGGCTACATCGCTGTGAGAAGCTATCGTCATTGCACCCAAAACGCCTGAAATTACGAAATCACAAATTAAGGAGCACTCGTTGCAAAGAACACTCCACCTTCCCAGGTCACGACAAGTGGCGCACATACAACGCGCCACTTGTCGCAACCTGGGAGTTTTCCCTTTTTTTATAGATCTGTTTATTCAAAACGTTTTATCTCTTAAACCGTGCGTCCAAATTTTAAACCATTTTCACCATTGGATTCCTCGCGTCGAGATCTTCAAAACTAGATCCCATGTTGATAGGTTTGGACGAACTTTTTTTTCATGAAAAAACCGGACGAAAAAACCAAACTGGGAGCATGGTTTTTTTTCCTTTCTGAAAGAGGCACGCCCGTGCCCCCCGCGAAATCACAACCGTGCCTCTCGTGGAAGCAAAACCGTGACGTTCCTGAAAGGAAAAAAAACAGAAAACGCATTTTTTCCCTTTCCGAAAGAGGCACGCCCGTGACTCTCCGTAAGCACAACCGTGCCTCTGACAAAAGCAAAACCGTGATTCTCGCGAAAGAAAAAAAAACAGAAAACAAGTATTTTTTCCCTTTCCGAGGCACGGCCGTGACTCTCGCGAAAAAACAACTGTGCCTCTCGCGGAAGCAAAACCGTGACTCTCGCGAAAAAAAACAGAAAACGCGTTTTGTTTTTCCCTTTCCGAGAGGCACGGCCGTGACTCTCGCGGAAATAAAACCATGACTCTCGGGAAAAAAAACAAAAAACACGTTTTTTTGTTTCCGAAAGGCACGGCCGTGACTTTCGCTAAAGCACAACTGTGCCTCTCGTGGAAGAAAAACCGTGACTTTTCGCGAAAGGAAAAAAACACGTTTTTTCGCGTAAATTTTTTTTGATTTTTTTGTCAAAAAGTTAAGTAAGACCGGGGGAAAACCAAAACATCAAAAAAAGGGAAAAAAAACCCGTTTAAAAAGCCGAAAACGCATGCGAAAAAATAAAAAAAATATCTGAGGAAAGCGTCCATAGCGCGACACGACGCGAATGGCTCAGAGCGCGCCAAGTGGCGCTGATCGTTGCGAGGCTCCTGAAGGAGCGCTCGTTAACTAGTTGCTCTCCTAGAATTGTGCGTAGAGCGAGAAGCGACTCTAGGAGGGGCGAATCCCCATATGATGCCCGCGGGGGGCGTAGAGGCGATGCTTCGCTGAAGGCGTCCCACCCGACGCCCCAGTTTGGGCCGGCCCACTGTCAGCTTCACTGTTTCTTTCTCTTTTATGTTTCTTTTCTTTTTTTTCTTTTTTTCTCTCTTGTTTCTATTTATTTTATTTTCCCCTTTCCCCCTTTTTCGTGTATTGTACAAAATTTTAGTGTCCATTACAAATGTTCATCATATACTAAGAAAATGTTTACAAAAAGGTCCCTGTGCATTATAAAATGTTAATCGTATATTCAGAATTTGTTCAACGAATACTACAAATATTCCATGTGTATTTGAATTTTTTTCAGCATATATTACAAAAAATGTTCAATGTGTATTAAAAAATTGTTCAGTGTATATTACACAAATGTTCAATGTGTATTCGAAAAGTGTTCAACGTACATTACAAAATGTTCAATGCATATCTGAAAATTATTTAACATTCATTAAAAAAATTCAATGTGTGTTCGAATTTTCTTTCAACGTATATATTCATAAGTTCAAAATATTGAAAAATAAAACCGAGCAAAAAAAGTTGTGCTACAGTGAACCAAATGGTACAGAACTGTCCCGCTATAGTGTTCCGGCATTTTACTGGAACAACAAATGTGTCGGCCCAGTTGGATGGACCATGTGCGAAGATAGAGCTTCTTGACACACAAGGGCATTCGACAGGGATATATGAAAAATGAAGAACATGTTTTGACTATCTGAACAAAAAAAATATAGAACAAACAATTTGAATCCTTACCGAAAATTTGAGGGGCATGATTATCTTCTTTGAGGATGATGGCAGTTTCCTCATTAAACACTCAATGATTGCTTCAAAAACATGAGTCTTGAAGTACCCATCCTTCCTCATCGAGTCAGCAAGCTCTCTAAGCTTGACATAGTAGCCGCTGTAATCTATGATAATAGGACTGCAACCAAAAAATTAGGACAAGTTTAAAACCTACAGCATGTTAGTATGGTCTGAGGTAAACTACTCACGCTTCATCGAAAGGGCAATAGAGTTGATGTAGAAGCCCTCCGTGAAAGAATCCCCCTCCGGCAGTGTCGTGGACTTAACACGGCAGATGCCCTAGCAAAAGGACTTAGGTGTGGAGCCATCGCAACTAGATTAGCTTGAAGGGGTTAAACGGGACAAAGGACACAGAGAGTTTACCCAGGTTCGGCCCCTCTCAACGAGGTAAAAGCCTACTCCTACTTTAGGTTGTATTGCTTGGGTTTCAGTTACCAAGGAGCGAATACGCTTGACCTAGTTCTCGACCTGTTCTCTCTTGTCCTAACCCGCCGCCGGGTCACCCCTTTATATACACAGGTTGATGCCCGGCGGCTTACAGAGTCCAGGCCGGCTCATATACAACGTGTCCGGCTCGGTGACTAACTAAACTTGCCTTACAATACAAGTTACACATATGGCGGTTTATCCTCTTGGGTCTCAAGTCGCCTCTGGGTCTTGGGCCTTCAATAGGCTTGCTTCATAACCCGCCATCTTCATCCTTGAGTCACCAACGGTATGACCCGGCCCCTCCTGGGCGGGTCATACCTAATAGTTATATCCACAACATTAGGCCCCTGGTTGATTTGAACTTGTTCATATCAATCTTCAGCACTTGACTTAGCAGAATCTTTCATCATCAACTTTATGAATTTGTGGTAACCCGCCATGACGTCATTCCTCAAAATGGTGCTAACCCGCCATGACATCATCTCGCATTAACTTTGCACGAAGCTCAGAACATCTCAACATATCTTTATCTTTAATGGCCTTCCCAAAATGGTGCTAACCCGCGCATGCCATCGACCCACTGCCTTATAAATAGGGACAGGGGGCTCCTGTTTTCACTTTTACCCCTGCCGCTGCCTCTTCTTCTCTTTCCTCTCGACGCTGACGCGACCAGAGCTCCGCCGCCGCCGTCGACCTTCTTCCACTGCATCAACTCTGGCCGCTGCATCACCCTGAACAGACCAGAGCACCGCGGCGCACCTCCGCTGTCCATCAGCATTAGTAAGTTCAACTTCATCCCAGAACAGATCTGTACTTAGGGTTTTCACTTGTTCGTCGGTGTTCTTCGCCATTCTTCATTTTCTCCTCTAGATCGAGTAGTTTTTGATCTGAATATGGTACCAAACTTGTGCGGTAGCAATTTAGCACTTGCTTTTAATATCAGAATACGTCCCCTCCATAGAAGATCTCATCTGGGCACACAAACTTTTCTGCTGCCGCCACCTTAGCTTTAGAATTTACTTCATTTTCTGAACTGCTGCAGATCCAAAATTACAATACCAATCTATGAATAGTTTGTCCAACACTTAGCAATCCTTCACTTATAGATCTCACATATGATAACTGTCTGGGCGGCTTAACTGATAAACCGTAACCCGCCATGTACCATTAGTCCCCTTTTAAGCCGCTCATAGATATATCTGCATAACTCACTGCTATCTTCCGGCTTAACACATTGGCTCTTTATAGCACTTTATTACCTTTGAATCAATTGGCCGGCTTAACAGCATATTCTTAAACCGTCAATATTTCTCTCTTTTAGGTCGTGCACCCCAATCATGACTAAGACCATTACGTCATGCATCTGGGTCCCTTCTATCATCACAGAAGAAATGCTTGAGGACTATGTCAAAATCGGCTTCTTGTCAGCAAAAAATGTCATTCACTGGCGTGTTCCAGACCCAAATGAAGTCAGACCTCAGTCGCAGGATAATGAGGTTATTGTTTTTACTGATCACATGAACCGGGGCTTCTCACCGCCCGGGTCAAAATTCTTTCATGATGTTCTGCATTTCTTTCAACTTCATCCTCAAGTCATCGGACCCAATTCCGTTTCAAATATCTGCAATTTCCAAGTCTTCTGTGAAGTATATCTTCAAGAAGAACCCAGTGTTGAACTCTTCAGAGAGTATTTTTATTTGAACCGCCAGAATGAGTTCACTGACGGGCCCAGCTTAGAGCTTGTTGGAGTCTCAATTCAGCGACAGAAAGACGTCATTTTTCCTTGTGCTACCCTTCCAAGTCATCCCAAGGACTGGAATCAAACTTGGTTCTATTGCCAAGACACATCTCCAGCTGAAGAAAATCCCTTACCAGGTTATCGTAACCACCGGCGCAACCCAAAACACACTCTTCCAGACCGGCTTACCACTGCTGAACGAACCTAGTATATGCCTACTTTTCAAAGGTTAGAGCGTTGCTGACCAATGGACTGACTAGTGTTGACCTGGTTCGTTGCTGGGTGGCTTGGCGGATTATACCTTTGAGTCGACGGCCTAGTTTAATGTGCACATATACTGGTGATGTCAAAGATCCAGTGCGCCACTGCCAAGCACGTTTGTCTGATAAGGCGATCAATGATATGACCAAAACCATTCTTGGGGAAAGTTTGGAAAGCTGCAGCAAAGTGGGGCTGAACCCCTTTTGCAAACTTAACCCGCCGCCTGATGTAAGTTTCTCCAATCACTTATTTTGCCTCACTTGGTTATATGATCTGCGTATCTCTTACCTTTATATGCATTATATAGGTTGCATCCACCTTTTGGAACAAGAAGTATGACGAGAAAGCAGCCAAGAAAGCCAGGGCTAAGACTAAAGCCCTTAAAAAGAATAAGAAGAAATCAACCGCCTCAGAACTTTTAAACTTGGATGAAGATGATGAGTCGGAGGCAGACCTTGATTCCCTTGGCTCTTTTTTCAATTATCTTATTGACACTGATTGCTATCAGGATGACGTGGAAGCCAGCCAAGCGGGTGATGAAGAGGTAACTATTATTTCCTCCGACTCAGAGCCTTTGCCAAGACAGAAAATTCGACAAGTAACCAGGAAAGTAATGTTTTCTCACCCCTTAGCTTACTTGCATCCCAACTTTATTTTGAAGCAACAATAGCATGAGAACCGGCACAGAACTCGGACTAGTGGAGGCGGAGAACTATCCTCCGGGTTACCCAATACACCAGCCGCACACAAGCGCCGGAAAGAGGTGCCTCAAAATTCAAATTCTTTCTATCCAACGGCGGGTCTTATTCGCCAACCACTTAATCTTTCTAACTCGAATTATCAGGGGACTTCTCATTCTTCCTCTGGCGACTCATCTCAGACCCAGCTGCCGGCTTTCAAAACTGCCCCTGGATAATGACTTTGTCTCTGCTATTTTCACATTTCGATACATATACTAACCTCTTCAATCCTTTCTCGCGGTGGAAAGGCAAAGCCCAGCAAGAAGGCAAAAACAAACAAACCGGTCGAAAGCCCAAAAACTCATGAACCAGAGAAGCAAGCACTAGTATCTGAAGCCTCCGTGCAACACCGAAGGAACTTGCTGATGACCCGCCACCAGAGAACCTTGACGCCTCCACCGATCATATAAATATTGACCCTTTGGGTGCTAAACCGCCAAGCCCAATCAAGCCTTCAGAACCAATACTGAAGATGTTCTGATCACCGGCACTGGCTTCCAAGAACTGGGGAACCCCACTATCCTGGCGAAACACTCTGCCAAGGACACTTCAAAAAAATACACTTCCATGATGATACATGTTTGTCACAGTAGGTCACGTTTTTTGTCATGCATGTACATCCATGACGATTTTATGACAGAATCAAGATAGTCATACATGTACTGTCGTAGAAGTGTTCCATGACATTACCAAAATTATCATCACGGAAGTGTCCACTTCCATGACGATAAATCGGGCATCACAGAAGTGCTTTTGTCAAGGGTGACCGACACGTGGCATCCACCGTAACGGAACACCGTTAAGCTATCGGGTCCGGTTTTGGATCCGATAACCCGTTAACAGCCTGGACCAATGGAGATTTTCCACGTGTAAAATCATCATTGGCCGGAGGAAACACGTGTTGCCTCACCGTTGGGACAGATGTCATCCACTCATTGGACAGGAGGCGCCTATGATAGGTCGACACGTGGCACGCCCCAACAGTGGCCCATTCCGGTGAAAAAGGCCGGCCCAGTAAAAATTAGCAGGCCAGCCCATATAAGGCCTACTTGTGTCAGGTCCATTTAAGCCCACGACCCATACGAGATGTGCCAATTCGGCCCGTCAACGGCCCGTTAAAGATTTGACACCGTTGCAGCCCATCGTCAGTTTGAGCCCGTTAACAGCCCGCTATATATTTGGGCTCAATATCGGCCCGATGAGATTTTGGCCTGTTAACGGCCCACTCAATGTATGGGCCAATTTTCACGATGTACATCTTTCGGCCTTTTAGCGACCCATTTAAATGTTGGGCTAATTTCCGGCCCGGTGTGTCTTTCAGCCTGTTGACAGCCCATAAATCAGTTGGGCCATTTGTAGTCGGACCTGAGTTTCGGCCTTTTAGCGACCCATTTAAGTGTTGGGCCAATTTCCGGCCCGGTGTGTCTTTTAGCCTGTTGACGACCCATATATCAGTTGGGCCATTTGTAGTCGGACCTGCGTTTTGGCCTTTTAGCGACCCATTTAAGTGTTGGGCCAATTCCCGGCCCTGTGTGCCTTTCAGCCTGTTAACGGACCATAAATGAGTTGGGCCATCTGTAGTCGGACCTGAGTTTTGGTAACGGCCCATGCCCTTCATGGTCCAATACCAGCCCGGTTTCTCTTTCGGCCTGCTAAAGGCCCACAACACAGTTGGGCCATTTACAATACGACCTGACTTTCGGCCTCTTAGCAGCCCATGCTCTTCATGGTCCAGTACAAGCCCATTGTGTCTTTCGTCCTGCTAAAGGCTCATAGTATAGTTGGGCCATATGTAGCCCGAACTTAGTAACGGCCTGTTAACGGCCCGTGAAATCAATTGGGCCCGCCTGTTGCCCGCTTCGATGTCGGCCTGTTAACGACCCGGGAGTTAAGAGGGCCGACCATTAACTTTCGGCCTGGTAACGACCCATTAACTTAATGGGCCCACTAAAGTTTGTACATGTCTTTACGCCAAATTAGATAATTTGAGCCCATTACAGCGAGCAATTATGCACATGACCAAAACCGATCAAGCAAAGGTACGGCATACAGGAAAAAACGTTGCACATCCAGCATATATTACAGGAAATTACATCCACTGGGCAATCAAAGATTGATGCCAGTGCAAATAAATGAACAGAACCTAACGATCTACAACGTCACAATTTGCAACCTCAGCACGGATGACGCCCATAAGCATGTGGGCAAGTTCTTGCTGCTTTGCTACACTGTCTCTGAAAACATTAATCAGTTGTTGTGTCGCACGACTATGCACCTCTGATTCCTCCACCATTTCCATCATTGCTTCAGCCATTAATTGGTTCACAAACATACATTTTTTCCGTTGCATTCGAGAGAGAGGATACTGAACAGGTTCAGATGGCGATTTTGGCAGGCTTGTATTATTGATAGTGGAGAGTGTCTCGACCACTGCATCATAACATAAATTAGGAGGGGAACCAAACAGATTAATCATGATTTATTGCCATATTACCTGGCCTAGATTTATTGGAAAGAAACAATGGGGTTGCCTTGCTATTTTCAGAGTTTGTCTTCTTATCTTCAGCAGCCTGCACCAAATTAACACACTAGCATTGCTATCATTGGCCAAGTCAGATAATAGGAAAGCAACATTGGCACAACGAACGTTTGGGCAACTAGCCAACACCAAATTAACACAATATGGCACAGCTATCATCAGCCATGTAAGGTAATATGAAAGCAACATTGACACAATGAATGAATGGGCAACCAGAGCAGCACTATAATTTAGTAATGTGCATGATATGAGATAGTACACTCATGCAGCTCAGTATGCAAAACTACCAGGCAGTTTTCTTTACAAAAATCAACATTGACGCCTTTAACATTTTTCTACAACTAATTTTAGATCAGATAAAGGTTGGATTCACGCCGATTAACAAAATACATGCTGATGTAAAAATATAGTGATATACAACAGGTACTTACATCAGCATTGGAGCACAGAGAATTCCCGCAAGATATTTTCCTCGAATACAATCCCAATGAAGGAAGTCTTCTATCATTTGGCCTTATTTTCTAAAAGAGAGATGGGTAAGAAACATGTAGAAAATATGATCAGAATGATATAAAATTTCATGATGCGAGGATACGCACACGCTTCTTAGAATGGAGTTGACATTCTTTTGCTGGACTGGAGCGGACTAGTTCTTTGGCCACTGGAATCTTCTTATTATTAGTGGGAGTTGGGTTTCTCTGTGCTAGAGTAGTATCTATGAAAAATGGAGTTGGTTTATTATCTCCCAGCGTTTGGATCTTTTGCAAAGACCTGGTTTGTAACCCTTCAGATTCTAACATAGCCGTCTTCCCCTTGCATGCCTTATATAGAAGAATGGTGCTTCAATTATAAAACATGCTACAACAGAGATGGAATAGGTACTGAAGAATAGAAAGGAATGACATATTGACATGTATTCCCTCCATCCGGAAATAAATGGATGGGTCTAGGCGTATTTCAGTTCTAGATACATCCAGTTTTATCCATTTCCGCGACATGTAATCCGGACGGAGGGAGTATGATGTAAGAGCTAGGGATACGACATGACAACACAGTAAAAAACACACTGAAAACCCACTGCAGAACCAAAGTATTCAAACCCACTGATATGAGATAGTACACTCATGCAGCTCAGGATGCAAAACTACCAGGCAGTTTTCCTTACAAAAATCAACATTGTGGCCTTTAATCATAAATTTTTCTACAACTAAATTTAGATGAGATAAAGGTTGGATTCACGCCGATTAACAAAATACATGCTGATGTAAAAATATAGTGATATACAACAGGTACTTACATCTGCATTGGAGCACAGAGAATTCCTGCAAAAATCTTTCCTCACAGACAATACCAGTGCAGAAATTCTTCTATCTGTTAAGTTTATTTTCTAAAAGAGAGATGGGTAAGAAACATGTAGAAAATATGATCAACATGCTATAAAATTTCATGATGCAAGGATACGCACACGCTTCTTAGAATGGAGTTGACATATTTTTGCTGGACTGGAGCGGACTAGTTCTTTGGCCACTGGAATCTGCTTATTATCAGTAGGAGTTGGGTTTCTCTGTGCTGGAGCAGTATCTATAAAAACTAGAGTTGGTTTATTATCTCCTGGCGTTTGGATCTTTTGCAAAGACCTGGTTTGTAACCCTTCAGATTCTAAGATAGTCGCCTTCCCCTTGCATGCCTTGTATAGAAGAATGGTGCTTCAATTATAAAACATGCTACAACAGAGAGATGGAATAGGTACTGAAGAATAGAAAGGCATGACATATTGACATGTATTCCCTCCATCCGGAAAAAATGGATGGGTCTAGGCGTATTTCAGTTCTAGATACATCCTTTTTTATCCATTTCGGCAACATGTAATCCGGACGGAGGGAGTATGGTGTAAGAGCTAGGGATACGACAGGACAACACAGTAAAAAAACACTAGTTGAATGTAAAACTGTATGCTAGCGGAATACTTATAGAAAAAACTAAGGCAACATACACGTGTATGATTGGGAAACTAAGATGGCATTGCAACAGAGCACTAGAACAACACTTCAATGTAAAAAACATGGTATGGTAGACAGATGAAGTACATACTGATGAATAACAATGCATAAGATATTCAGAAGCATGATGTCCAAATTAAGCAGATGGCATTGCGATAGAGTAGAATGACAGTACTTGAATTTGAAAACATGTTATCATTAATGGAATAGGTACTGAAAAATAGGAAGGCATGACATATTTACATGCATGATCAGCATGCTAAGCACATGGCATTGCAACAAAGTAGATAGACTCTAGGACATTATATGCATGTTGTACCCATATCACGGGCCAAGTTAGAGCAAGGACCTTGTGGGGTGAAGAGGATTCAACATCTTTCTGCAAGTCTTCTGAAGAACTGCCTTTACATGTTCCATCATATTGGGTATCATTGACATCAAGTTTATTGGCCTTTACATTGCTCCGTGAGGTTCTTGTGGATATATCAGTGTGTGCAATTATATCTGACATGCATGGAAGCCAACTAGTAGTTAGATTTATGTAATGAGTGCCTGCAGGAGACGACATAAATAGTAGGACTGGGGTTAACTAGCAGCAACAGGTCTCAAAAACTAAAGGGAGAACACAGATGAAAGCTACAGAATATGTATCATTTGTACTCGAGATTAACTAGATGGCACACAAAAGTATTAAAGAACAACATAGGTAGTACTAGAAGTGGTATAATACTATAATCAACAGCCTGTGGGATAGCATTGGCTGATGGATGATAACTATGGAACAACGTTACCTAAAGAACAAGTATCTTAGCTGAACTATGGAACAACATTAACTCCTGAACAAGACCGTAAGAGATCAGCATGAATATACAGTGAAATTTGATAATCTATTTTCCATGCTTAGATAAATAACAAAGCCATAAATGTTGCACACAAGTAAGATGAGGGTACAACCTATCTGGCCGCCATCCATAGGAGGGAGTATCATGTGCTGACTTGTCGATGGCCCTGCAGTTGTTGTGGCTGTCCATGTCGGGCACGCGCATTCGATGCAGGGAACTGTTGAGTGGGGACTATAGCTCCCTTCTGGTGTATGCTTCCCTTGTTGGAGCAGCTGCGGTGAGTCGGAAGACGGTGTGGCTGAAGATGCAGATAACACATAATGTTAAGAACGACACATCTCTTTGATCTGAAGAAATACACTAAGAGATCAACAGCAAGGTACGAGAGTGGTCACACGTCTGTTGACTGAAGACTAAATTGGGGTCACATGATTTTATTTTATTTTGGTACTGTCCGATCTACGCCGGATGGCTTGAGGGCCGTCTTGTGCCTCCCGGCTAACACTGTTAGGAATCTTCCCCGAAGAGCCAGCGACCAACGGCAGAGCAGCCTGCCTCCGCCATCCGTGGCCCCGGCCAAAACCCCGCTCCCCACCCCACCGCACTGCCGTGGTTGCGCCGCCCCCGGGCCAATCCGCAAAGACTCCCCGTCATCCAGATCCGACGGCGGCAGTACCTTCAACCCACGCAACTCTAAGATAGCCATCTAAGCGCTGCTTCCGCAATGAACTTGTGGCCCCGCACCCTTACGTTAGACGCCAGCCAACCGGCAGCCTAGGAGCTCCGCCGCCTCGAGGGGTGCTGCTTCCCATTGGGAATCAATTGGCCCAGAATAAAATTTCAGACAACTGACGCCTAAATAAAGTGATTTGAGATGAGGGTGCGACCTATCTGGCAGCATGGTGAAGTAGGCAGGCCCAGCTGCCGAGTCGGTGAGGTCGGCGCGGTTGCGGTGGCGACCGGCGGTAGGGAAACAATGATGTCGCGATGGTTGAAGGCTACGGGGAAGCAGCGCCGGGACTCTGGACGGATCGGAAGTTGGAGCCGCTCCGGCAACGTGAACAACGGCGGGGGTGAATCGGCTCCGGTACGGTTCACGCGGCCGTCGTCGAGGCAGCTCCAGCAGCACGGAGTAAGAGGCACACGGCCCAGTGCACGACAACAAATGGACAGTGTCTCCGGCATTAGGGAGGAGGGCGGCTGTGAAATTGGTGCGGTGGGGGGCGCCATGGAGGAGGGGCTGAGGTTTCGCGGCTCGGGAGAAGGGAGCTTCCGGGGAGAAGGTGATTTGGCACGCAGGAGGTATGAATGCGGGGGGGGGGGGATTGGGAGGGGAGTGGAACCATGTTTTACGGACGCATTTGTCTAAAATGTGAGGGGGAGTTACAGTTCTACCCCTGCCTTTAGGCTTCTCGGCTTGGGTCTGTGTACTGAGGGTCGGGGATAGTAGAGTAACTTTGCTTCTCCCCAAATAGTGGGCGGGAGCGATTTCGGGCGAGGAGGGCGTGTTTTGAAATATAGTGGGCGCGAGGGATTTCGGGCGAGGAGAGCGTGTTTTGAAATAGTGGGCGCGAGCTATTTCGGGCGAGGAGAGCGTGTTTTGCCGACCATGGTTTATGAATTATTCGGCACATGTCATTTTGGCCGAGGAGAAGGCGCGCTTGGATGAAGTTACGAACCTACCCTCGATGTACAACGGGTCAATTGATGCGTGTCCCACATAGGACAGTAATTTCGCGTCTCCCATTTATTTGCTCGGGCGAATTCCACAAAGCAGAGGATGTTTAATGGTTCGTTCAAAATTTGGGAGAACGAGCATCCACGTCTACCTTACCAAGTCGATTCGAATCAAAGTTTGAAATATTAGCTTGCCACTTCTTTTTTAGATGGAGAGATGATGCTCGGGAGTATTGTGTTTTTACATGCTCGTTGCTAGCGATTTACTATATGACAAATAGTTGACCCACTCAAAAACGGGAATCAAACCCAAAATGAAATATCTCGATTCAATGAAATAGCTCGTTCACCAGGTCAAAATAGTGAACTAAATCCAAAATTGAACACCTCAATCGAGTAGCATGTTGTACAGTATTATAGTACTCCATGAACATGTTGAAAGTCAAATTAATGAACTTGTTTGATATACGCATATATCCGTTCATGTGTGGATTGCAGACAACATGTTCTCCAATTTAAATATTTGAATGCAAGTTTATATCGAAACATGGTTTATATCAGTCTTTGATGCATAAAACGCGACCTCCCCCTCTCCCGGACTCCTGCTCTCTCTCTCTCTCTCTCTCTCTCTCTCTCTCTCTCTCTCGCCGACAATCTTCAATTCTGTCGCACGCATCCAACACACAAACCTTGTTGGTCCCTCTCGCTTTCTCTCCATCTCTCTCTCTCTCTCTTTGTGTGTGTGTGTGTGGGGGGGGGGGTCTTTCTAGTTCGCATGCATATATACTCCAACTATAGGTCTCTCTCGCACACTATGTATGATTCTCTAGTCCAAGCTAGATATCTCGGGTGCACTCATCGTACGCACACAAATTCCTTGGCTCGTTGCCCGTAACTCTCTCACGCACCACTCTATCGTCTCGGAGCTCTTCCCCCTCTCTCTAAAACTCTCCATCTACCTGGGTCACACATACACATGCATATCTCACTCGCACTCGATATGCCCATCTAAAACTCTATCTCTCTTCCTCTCACACGCACACACACACAATCTCATGCCTAGCTAGCCAAGTATGATGGTTTCTCACTCAATTGTAGGCAGACGCAATCCCCCCTATATGTATATGACTAGCTGATGTCTACTACGCAACCTTCTCCTTGTAGACGTTGTTGGCCCTCCAAGTGCAGAGGTTTGTAGGACAGTAGCAAATTTCCCTCAAGTGGATGACCTAAGGTTTATCAATTCGTGGGATGTGTAGGATGAATATGGTCTCTCTCAAACAACCCTGCAACCAAATAACAAAGAGTCTCTTGTGTCCCCAACACACCCAATACAATGGTAAATTGTATAGGTGCACTAGTTCGGCGAAGAGATGATGATACAAGTGCAATATGGATGATAGATATAGGTTTTTGTAATCTGAAAATATAAAAACAGCAAGGTAACAAGTGGTACAAGTGAGCGTAAACGGTCTTGCAATGCTAGGAAAAAAGGCCTAAGGTTCATACTTTCACTAGTGCAAGTTCTCTCAACAATAATAACATAATTGGATCATATAACTTCCCTCAACATGCAACAAAGAGTCACTCCAAAGTCACTAATAGCGGAGAACAAACGAAGAGATTATTGTAGGTTACGAAACCACCTCAAAGTTATCCTTTCTGATCGATCTATTCAAGAGTCTGTAGTAAAATAACACGAAGCTATTATTTCCGTTCGATCTATCATAGAGTTCGTACTAGAATAACACCTTAAGACACAAATCAACCAAAACCCTAATGTCACCTAGATACTCCAATGTCACCTCAAGTATCCGTGGGTATGATTATACGATATGCATCACACAATCTCAAATTCATCTATTCAAACCAACACAAAGTACTTCAAAGGGAAAACTCAATCCATTACAAGAGAGTAGAGGGGGATAAACATCATAAGATCCAACTATAATAGCAAAGCTCGCGATACATCAAGATTGTGCCGAATCAAGAACACGAGAGAGAGAGAGAGAGAGAGATCAAACACATAGCTACTGGTACATACCCTCATCCCCGAGGGTGAACTACTCCCTCCTCGTCATGGAGAGCGCCGGGATGATGAAGATGGCCACCGGTGAGGGATTCCCCCCTCCGGCAGGGTGCCGGAACGGGTCTAGATTGGTTCTCGGTGGCTACGGAGGTTTGCGGCGACGGAACTCCCGATCTATTGTGTTCCCCGATGTTTTTAGGGTATATGGACATATATAGGCGAAAGAAGTCGGTCAGGGGAGCCACGAGGGGCCCATGAGGGTGGGGGGCGCGCCTAGGGGGGCAGGCACGCCTCCCTGCCTCGTGGCCACCTCGAAGCTTCCCTGACGTCTACTCCAAGTCTCCTGGATTGCTTCCATTCCAAAAATAACTCTCCCGAAGGTTTCATTCCGTTTGGACTCCGTTTGATATTCCTTTTCTTCGAAACACTGAAATAGGCAAGAAAACAGCAATTTGGGCTGGGCCTCCGGTTAATAGGTTAGTCCCAAAAATAATATAAAAGTGTTTAGTAAAGCCCATAAACATCCAAAACAGATAATATAATAGCATGAATACTTCATAAATTATAGATACGTTGGAGACGTATCACTAGCTAATCTTAGTCTCCATCACAAACATGTGCATGGTCTATCTCGATTTCTCTCGGGGCATCTTTCTATCGCGCACGCACCTCCCTCGATCTCCCACCCATATAGTCCCCTCACGATCTCGAGGGGATCTCTCTATCACAAACACACCCTCTCGCCCTCCCCATGCGTCTATGTTCTCCATGTGTCCCTCTCGGCCTTTGTTCCTTGTTGGCCAGACCTCTATTGGACATGTGCTATAGGGGTGTCTCTCTCCGTTGCAAACAATCACACACTAGCTATCTTCGTGTATCTCCTCGCCTCGCTTTTCTATCTCGGAGATGCATGCGTGATATGTTCGCCTAAGAAACGAAAAAACACACGCTCTCTCTCTCTCTAATTTATCGTTTGTTGTCACTTTCTCTTTCACACACATACTCTTTTTGCACACTTACTCATTCTCCTTCACACGCACTTGATCTCTCTCGACTTAGGCACTCTCCTCGGTCCATAGCATATTGATTTATTGAAAAGTCAAACATCACAAAGTTTGACCATGTACGTGGAGAAAAACAATTACATCTAGAACGGCAAACATATACCATTAGATTCACCATGAGATGTAGTTTCGTATGATGTATCTTTGGTATTGTAGATATAAATAACATTTGCGTAAACCTGATCAAAGTTTCCAAAGTTTGACTTTTAAAAAATTTACATGCACTGCATTATCGAGCGGATGGAATATCTCTTTCCCCCTCTCAGCTATCTGACGCACCACTCAGCCTTATCGGGGCTCCTCAATCTCTCTCAAACTTTATATCTCCCTGGTTCACACATACACATGTCTCACTCGCGCAATACATATAGACCCATCCAACACTCTCCGCCCTTGTTCTCTCTCTATGTGACACGCACCCCCCTAATAAGTACCATAATCCCTCACTCCATCATAGGCGCAAGCACTCCCCCCTAAGTATGATTATCTCTCACTAGCCATCAGGAACACACGTATTGTCTCCTTCCATCCATATGTCTATCTCGATATCTCTCGGGGTATCTTCTATCGCGCACACACCTTGTCACTCGATCTCCCACCCATGTAGTCCCATCACGATCTCCAAGGGATCTCTCTATGACAAACATACACTCTCTCCTCCCCATGTCTGCATTTTCTCCGTACGTCTCTCTCGACCTCTCTCCCTTGTTTGTCAGACCCCTCTTGGCCACGTGCTAGGGGTCTTGCTCTCTCGGTTGCAAACAACCACACACTATCTCCTCACCTTGCTTCCGTTGTCGAAGATGCATGTGTGATATGTTTGCATAAGACACACACGTTTTTTCTCGACTTTTATCGAGTGTTGTCCATGTCTCTTTCACACACACACACACACACACTTTTTTCAGTCACTCTTTCTATTTCTCTCTCTCTCTCTCTAGTTAGGGACTCTCTCACGTCCATAAGCATATGGATGTTTTGAAAAGTCAAACCTCAGAAAAGTTTGACCAGGTATATGTGGAGAAAAACATTTACATCTGGAACGATCATTGGATTCATCACAACATGTACTTACTTCATACTATCATTTATCTTTGGTATTGTAGATATAAGTAATTTCTTTATAAACTTGGTCAAAGTTTCAAAAGTTTGACTTTTAAAAAAAGTTGGAACTACATTATCGAACGGAGGGAGTAGCTCTTTCTCTCTCTCTCTCTGCTTTCTCTCACGGGCCTCCCCTCTCACTCGAACACTCTATACCGATGGATTATACGCTCACTGTGTCAGCGTATAGCTCCGTATATTGTTTAGTTGACCAGTCAACCAGTCCACATGCTGCCTTGTCAGCTCGTGTTCTGTATCTTCGTGTGCTGGCCCATGTGGCAGTGGGTGAAAATAAGTAAACTAGAGGCCCATCTGACACGCGGTGAAGTAAACAAAGTTGAAACCACTCGGGGTAGCACTCTGCACGCTAGTAAATTGAGGGCGCAATGAGGACACACTTCTTCCGCGTGAAGGACGCACTCGCGCACAATTCACCACTGCGCGGCGGCATGCACAGAAGGACGCACTTGCGCACACCCAGCACACAACACACACCAGCACACGTGTACACCGACATCGCTGCCGGTTGAGATGGACGGCGAGGCAGCCAACAAGCGGAGGTGGCTCGAGCCAAAACCGCATCCGGCGAGCCTGGACTTCATCAGCAGCCTCCCCGATGACATGCTGCTCGTCATCATCGGCCTCCTCCCCACCAAATCTGCAGTGCGGACCGCCCTGCTCTCCCGGCAGTGGCGTCCCCTCTAGCGCCGCGTCCCCCTCAACCTCACCGTCGACAGCTGCCTCTGCGACGGGGATTGCAAACACATGGCCGCAGTCTCCAAGATCCTTTCATCGCACCCTGGGCCAGCCAGACGCCTTGACATCCGCATGTTCAGTACCAACTGCAAGGTCCAACCCAAGTTCGACGAGTGGTTCTTATCCCCCGCCCTAGATCAGCTCGAGGAGCTTAGCTTTGAAGCTGGACGATGTCGCTCTCTGCCGCCGTCCGCGCTCTGCCTCACGCCAACGCTGCGCCGCGCCAGCTTCAGCTCCTGCTATCTTCCCCAGATTAATGTCGCGCCCGCCCTTCTTCTCCCTCAACTCAAGCAGCTCGACCTCTTCGACGTTGTCATCTCAAAGAAGGCTATGGAGCACCTGCTCCACAGCTATACTCCGCTCGAGTACCTTCATCTTGAGCAGATCCACGGGTTCATTAGCCTCCACATCGCCTCGATGAATCTCCGATGGATTTATGTGTCTTGCTGGCCCCGCAACAAGACATCAATTGGGAAGAGATCACTCCAGCTGTTCCATGTTATGGTCATTGAGAATGCGCCTTTCCTTGAGAGATTGCTTGTATCGGATCTAGAAGGTCCAACAAAAATCAGGGTCATTGATGCGCCAAAATTGACAACGTTGGTGCACTCGTCTCCCAAATTCTCCGAACTCTTTATTGGATCCGTAATCGTTTAGGTACAACACTCATCTTCTTCTCCATCTTCTTGAAATTCACATTCTTAAATTTCTTCTTGATGTATTTACGACCGTCTTCCAGAAAATGATTCCCACAAGCTTGACCCAGTCTATGCGCACAGTGAAGATCTTGGCAATAAAATCTATCGGCCCCAATCTGGATCAAGTTGTTGGATTCCTTACATGCTTTCCGTGCACGGAGAAGTTACTCATCGAGGTGAAACTTCTTTCCTATTAGTAAACGGTAATCACAACGTAGCTCAATTTTTTTTGTAATTTTCCCAAATTACGATGACAAGTGTAGTGTTCAAAACTGCATCTATGCATTGCACCGAAAGAAATGTTTTTAGTATTTTTTCTCACGTGATCACCTGCATCATTTTTTGTTGTACTACTATAGTAGCCTAGGCTAGTCATAGTGGAAAGTAACTTAGACTACTCCAGTAACTCTATGGTTACCCTAAGAGCAAGTACTACCTCCGTCCTGGTTTACTCTTCCTATTTTGTAGTATCATAATTTGACCACAGATTTAACTGACAAAATGTTAATGCATGTCACTAAGAACTATATCGTTGGATTCGTATTTGAACATAATTTCAAATGGTGTAATTTTTAGTGACATGCATTGGCATTTTCTTACGTAAATCTATGGTCAAAATTTTATACTAAATAAGAGGTAGTACAAAAGTGGGCTATAACGGCCCTCCACTATGTAGGCCAAAACACGTGCCAAATTCACTTGTGATGCATTTGGCATCGATGCCCCTCCATTGCTCACCTGGTGCCCCAATCTGGATCACCTACTTTGCTCCGGTGCCAAATTAACTCACGCAATGAAAAAACACTTGCGTGGGAGAGAGAGAGGACTGAGGCAATAAAAACCACTTGTTTGGGAGAGTGAGAGGCTGGTGTAGTTGGTTTGATTGATTTGTTTATACATGTGGGTCTGTGTGCATAGCGGTGCCAACTCTCTCACATCGCGAGAGCGGTGCCAAAATCTTTTGATTTGACATCGATGCGTATTATGTGGCATACTTTTGCGAAATATGGCATCGGCCACATAGTGGAAGGCAACAAATGCCCAAGCTCTTCACATACTCCTAGGTAAATGAGAGGAAAGAGAAAGAGAGAGAGAGTGAAAAAATATCACTAGCCATCCAACCCTATCGTATGAGCGAATGATATTGGTACCTCTTGATGACACGGCAATCGTTCTCTTCTTTTGCAGATAAAAAAGACCCGAAAGTGAAAAATGTGCTGCACTATAACAATCTCATCGAATGCCTTGATCTCCATCTTACAGAAATTGATTTGATCGACTACCGAGGCAGCACATCTGAGATTAAATTGGCCAGGTTCTTTGTTCTGGAGGCAAGTGTGCTCAAGGTAATGAGGTTTGGCGTTCTCTGGCGCAACAATGAATGGCGTGCTGATCACCGCAAGCGTCTAAGCCTAAATGACAAAGTCTCCGCAGAAGCTGAATTTGTTTTTGAAACATCAAGTGGCCAGAGACTCGAAAACTTATTTGCCCATTAGTGACTTGTCAGGGCGGTGGATTTTAGTTTGTACGATAATGCTGCATCCACCTAAAGTAACGAAAGTTCTTACGTAAACTTCCTAGTAATTCCCTCTTCGTAGGTGCAGCATTACTCCTAACATTTGTAATATCAGTTTGAAACTTGTAATATTGTCGTGTCCTATTCCTGCGTTTTCAAAATCCTGCGAATCAAACAGGTCCTGAGTTGGTGATGATGTTGTGCCTGCCATCTTTCACCAATAGCCGTTGGATCTAGATCTGACGCATACAAACCAAACATCTCCAGTTTTGCAAAAAGATGCCCGCACTTGTTCCCTATTTACAAACAACTCCTTGTCTCTCACAATCAGCCTTATCTCCTCCCCACCACATCTAGAAGGCCATGGAAAAATCTGGCGCGATGGCCGCTGCCGGAGCCGTCCACCCCCAATCTTGGTGTTCCGTGCAATGCACGGGCATCTACGCACGGAAAATTATGTCGAACATGGCTAGTTGTAAGCAGGCTAGGTCTACAGCCATGATAATAGTGACTGCAGACGGTGAGGCTGACTACGGTATGCCGAACACGGCGCCTATACTCAGGTGTCATCTCCGGCGTAGGGTCTTGTCACTTCACTGTGAGGAGCAGCACGTAATAATTTGACCAACGGGTAGTACAGTGCTACTACATTGGTAGTACTACTACTAGTACTAGCACCACCGTCTGGATTTAGTAGTACTACCACGTCCATCTGGATTTAGTATTTGACTAGCAATATCTAGTAATGCATGTCACAAAAAATGTACTACTCCCTCTGTAAATAAATACATGGTGTATTGTTTTATTCCTATCGGCGAGATAACTTAATGTCTTTTTGCTACTTAATAGGATTACATGCAATGAACTAACCACTGCATGTGATGTTTGGTAGTCTCAAGTCATTGAAAGCATGCACGGCCCACATCTCTCATTGGTTGATATGTCACGAAATAAGAAACGAGGAGGGAGTTAATGTACCGTGCCTAAGTGTTTTGGGATTATTTGGTTTTCGTAAGGTGACTTACACAACATTTTTGGTTACATGCATTAACATTTTATTAGTTAAACCAAAGGTCAAAACTTGGCGCAAAATGCAAAGGGGACCAATAAACCAGTAAACATCAAAGTTCTCTCGTTTGGCCCCAACTAGAGGTCCGGTGAGATGACTATACTGCACCGGCATGGAGGGGGACGCAGCTTCATTGACTTACTGCACCTGCCTTTGGGTGTATGACACGTGGGCCCAACGGGTGGCTGGCCAACCTGTCATACAGCCAAAGGCAGGTGCAGTAGAGGGGCAAGGAGTAGATGGCCAACACGCAGGTGAATTCAACGCAGTCTGCACTTCTCATATAAAGGCTCCCGCCAGTCCAATCTACGAAATCCTACGCACCTACGCACCCAAGGGCAAGAGTGATCACTCCAATCGCAAGATCAGTTGACTAGAAGCTAGACCCATGGAGGCGATGAGCGCGAGCATCAGCCGGCTGTGCCAGATGGTCCATGACGCCGGCCTGCGGCCCGGCACCGAGGAACGTCTCCAGGTAGTGCTTGGGGCCGCCAGGGCGAGGGGCCGCTTGGACGACAGCTTCGTCTCCTTGTTCGACGAGGTCCTCGTCGGCTTCCTCGACAAGTTCACCATCGTCAAGAAGCTCGCAGACGACCTTGACGTACGCCTCCAGCCCACGCGCCCAGGCTTTGCGATGCCTGCCACCCTGAACGGCCTCTATGGTGACAACCTCTTCGACGCACTGGTGGCCCTGCGACTGCCCGCCGTCGCGCCGGAGAATGTCCACCTCGAGGTCGTGCTCGCCGCGCAGCTCCTGGCGCAGCAAGACACCATCAACATAATCACCCACGTCTATGCACAAATCGTCCACAATGACTACTACATGCAAGAGGAGGACGATAGGACGCTGGCCTTCTTGGACCGCAGGGCAACCTTGGACGGCATTGTTCAGAAGCACGTTGAGCTTGCCGCCAACGCCGCTGCTCCTCACACGTCGGTTGGTGACCCGGTGCACTAGGGCGTGAGGATGTCATTGATGGATCCATATGTATCTTTATCTTTCCGTCAAATCCATGTAGTAGTAATGGTACTACTAGTAATTATCTTACCTTTCGCATCAACTTTATAATTTTCGTACGTACTCCATGCATGAACCGCGCCAGAACCAAACTTCTCATTACTCTAGGGAAAATCGTTATTTCTATCTATCGGTCGCGCCATGGAGCAGAACCAAATTTTACAAGTTACAAGTTCAAAAGGAAAAGCCTGCCGTGTTCGCGTCGCACCCCCACACGGTTGGTCCGGCACGCCGCTCAAGGGGGAATGCGTGCTGTGTTGCATTTTCACTTACAAGTGGGACCGCAGTTGAGCAAACCGACTATCGGCAAACCCCCACCCCGCCCACCGCGCGATGGCTGAGAAAACAGGAGGGAGAAGAGATGGCTGTAGCATGGACTCCAAGAAAATTGGTGTCGGATGGGACTCGTGTGGGTGGCGTGTGCCGTACTGCTAGACATGAATGCTAGTTATGGCCCATGCCACCCCACTATATCGAGGTGCTGGTTACGTAGAACAAATTTCCTGGAGTCCGTGCTCAGCCCTCCTCTATCTCTCTTCTCAGCCAGCCAGCAGACGCGCGGAGCCCATCGTCTGTTTGCTCATATGCGGTCCCACATGTCAGTGAAAACGCAAGAGGACCCACTGAACCTGCACATCTTTCACCTCGACGTGCTGGTGATGAAAAACAAATCCAATAAAGATCTTCGGTGGCCGCTTTTGGAGTTACTCAAGAGTAGTAAGATTCTATTTACAGTTTAACCCAAGATGCACATCACGTGGCTTCAACTACCACTCTATTTTCTTGCATGACACGACCTGGATGCTGGATGTCCCACGTGTCGGCAAAAGGAGGAAGAACTCGACCAAATCTTCGGTTGTGCTCTCGGATTAGACTAGTTGTGCTAACTTAAAATTTTATTGTGTAGAATGGATGCAAGTTTTGGTATTGGGAAGAAGAGTACAACGATATATTGATAGAGCGCAATTTAGTAGATGTTCTAGCACTTTTAGCTAGCATAGAGGCTTAGAGATGAGACTAGTGCACTTGTTGATAGAATAGAGGCTAGACACGTCTACTTCTTTACACTCGAAGAAGAAAGAAGCACGCAAGATCGAGCCTCCGCAGATCAACAATGAATGCATCGAGAAGGCACTAATCCAACTTACAGGAGAAGTTATTGAAGTTGGATATCTTCTAAAATGTATTCTTGTGGTTCTTGTTTTCTTTGGTCTTGCTTTTCTAGTCAAAATTTTGGTGATGTATTTCCATGTACCAAAAATCAATGATGAAAAAAAGATATGTGTTTGCAAAGAAAAATGTACGCGGCCGGGATGCGTCCGCGCGTTCGGCGCACGGCCACCGCATCCGAAAAATGGCCCGGACACAACCCCATTGCCCTACCCAAACGGACAGAATCCGGGCAAAACGGAGGTCCGTTTAGGGTCGTGCGTTGGAGTTGGCCTTACAAGTGGGACCGCAGTTGAGGGAATTGACTATCGGCAAACCCCCACCTCGCCCGCCGTGCGATGGCTGAGTTAGTGAAACGACGAGGTTGAAGAGATTGCTGTAGCACGGACTCCAAGAAATATGGTGTCAGATGGAAGTCGTGCTGGTGGCGTGTGCCGTACTCCTGGACGTGAATGCTTGTTCTGGCCCATGCCACCCTACTACTCCTACTACTTATAGTAGTAGTATCGAGGATTCGAGGTGCTGGTTACGTACAGCGAACACATTAACATATGGCCCACCTCACACTGTGGCCAAATTTCCTGGAGTCTGTGCTAGGTTAAAAAGTGTTCTTTGTGAGGATGGGTGGCTGGTCTCAAGTTTAAAACTTGTTGTATTACGTACGTAGACGTAGAGATAGTGCAGCATGTGAAGCTAGTACAAATAGTGTACTATTGTTGATTGGCCTCATCCGATAACCTGTTGCAATGCACGTACAATTATGTATTCGGAAAATATTTTTTTGCCTCGTCGCAGCACCCACTCAGAGAAGCGACTCGAAAGCCATTCATAAATTTAGTAAGTTTATCACAGGCATATCATTTTATTACATACAACAGGTCATCAACCCACAACGACAACGAGGATACATTATAAATACTAAAGTTTTCATCACACAACAAATAACAAGCAATGAAATGAACTTCAACTCAACCAATCCTCGGCGTTGGAAACGCTTGCTTTGAACCACAAGTGATTCTCTGGGAAGGGCCAGCTACTGTCAATCTCGAGACCAACGCAGGACTGATCATCCAGGCTGAAGCGGCCTACTATATCACGACCAGGGTAGGGAACCACCGCAATGTCCGACGTATAGATACAGTTGCTTCTCATAAATGGTAGTAACGTTGTGTCAACAGCAGTTGGATCGCCTTTCACCATCATTGGATAGTTTTGTCCAAGGAAGAGCGAGTTTTCTCCAAGACTATCAATACTGTACCAGGGAGAAGGTGTTGGCGCTAGCACACTAGTATCCATCCCGAATACCATGCAACGGGTGTTGGAATAGGTCCGGAGAGTGCGACCATGGGAGACAACACCTGCTTCCTTAGTAGTAACATCAGCAGTGGGCTGTATACAGACAAGAAGGGGTGATCCATCGGAATTAGTTGCCAGCCGCCACTGAGTATATGGGCCCTGCTCGTCCTCATGCTCGTGATCATCACCATCATCATCTCCCCCTTGGTTATAAAATTTTTCAAGTATAGGTGGTGGAATGTTCACAGGACCTTGGAAACACAAGAAGAAGGTTAATTAGTAGAGAAGGGAAACTTGCTAACTCGCATGCATGTGGATGAAACAATTATAATTACGGTGGAAGACAAACGTACCGAAACTACGAGGATCCCATGCAAAAACAGTGCCACGAGTGGTGGCAGCAAACACAAGACCCTCGTATTGAATTGCATCACAGTACACATCCGTGTATAGAAACTGATTTTTGAGCAATATCCATCCAGTCGAACCACGAAGGACGGCAACAAGCTTGTCGAAGATAGCAACAACTTCATAGTTCTTGTAATTCCAAGAGCGGTTGGGAACTCGACAAATTGCTATCTTCCGTAGACGACAGCCACCATGATCGTATTTGAACGTACGTAGATCATCTGTGTGCTCAACCTCAGGGCACTCTGAGATTTTTGGAAGTGGAATCCGCTGACGAGTGTACACATTCACAAGTTCCCACTCGCAATTGTACCCAATATAAACAACCCAATCTCCATTTGCGCCAGCCCAGGCCTTACCCTTAAGCGATGGCATCTTGACATCACACGTATCATTATCAAGCGGCATCAACTTGCACAAGGCGAGGCCTCCGTCGTCCGCGCCCATGCGAACAGGCTTATAGCGAAGAAGATAAGGGAGATCAAACCGCTCCTGGACCCTTGGGTTCCTTGTAATGATGTTATTAGTTGAGTCGAGAATGGTCTTGAACGAACCTGCCATGCTAGCCGAGGTGATGACGTCGCACCGATCAATGAGTTCCCCCACCACGTCATCTTTCAGATCGGGGCAAGAATAACGGGGTCGTTTCCGGCTTGTTCCCTCCATGGAGAAGATGATCGAACAATGGCAGAAGGAAGGGTGAAGGCAAATGGAGGAGGGAGGAAGAGCGTGCGACAGCAGTTCCAAATCGAGAGGGAAAGGCGAAGAGTCGGTGGACGGTTGCCAGTTTGCCACGGTACACGAAGAGGCGCCCCGGCCTACACGTCCTTTCGGAAATTGTACAAAAGGACTCACCGTCGTCTCACTGACATGTTGGAACGGGACCACATGTCAACGAAACATGGTGTGTAATTTCTCGTGCAAAATGCGATCTGGCCGCGTTGGCCCGAGGTGCCGCATTAGTTATCGACCTTTATTTTTTAACATACAATCTGAGTGGATTGTTCCTGTGGTCATCACACGTGAGCGGATATAAGGTGGGCTAGGTGGGCAGGCGGCAACAATCTAAGTGCTAAAAGAGTTGATCTCGAAAAAAGAGTTGATCCAATGCTTGGTTTTGTTTGGATTTTCCAACTATGACCATTGGATAGAGTGAATCAATGGCTTACGTTCAAAGTTATTCTCATACTATAGAATGGTATAGGAACGTGGAGAGATTTGGTTGATTTTATATCTCTGAATAATATAAAATATTATGAGTGCAGACGCTCCACCCCGAGGTTTGTTGCTCCTTCTCGGTCGTCGGGAATCTATGTTCTTCCACTCTTTCGTTTAAGACATGAGCTTTGTTCATCCTTTTGCCGACACGCGGGACATCTATATGCCTCCATTTTACAAAATTATACTATATGCCTCCATGACACGCAGGACATCTAGCATCAAGGTGGCGTGTCATGCAAGAAAATGGAGATATGCAGTGCATAAGTGAGTCGTGCACTTTGATGGCACCTAGTACCACACAATATTATTTCTCCTCGATGGCACGTGCATAGTGCACATACTCAATGACAGAGCACGAGATGGTAGCCATGGACATGGTCGGCCCTTTTTGAAGAGAGTACTAATAAATACGTAACTTTGATGTGTCCTGTCAACTCGCAGAACGATGAGATGCTTGCTTACTACGCCTTCTTCCCTCGCTAACTGCGTGCGTGTGGCTCGCAAGCACGACGGAGAAAACTTTGCTTACAAGCGGACGTGGAGGTGTGCCAGAAGTACGTATATTTGGTGTCAAGCATTGGCACGATACTGATACTAGCTGTAGACCATGCATTTATTGGTGTCGAACGATCTGATCCAGAGATGAGGAGAGAGCCGAGAGCCTCGTAGCATGCGGTGCTGAGGGCCCTAAAACCCGGACGAGGTAGTACCATCATTATTGTTCGACTTCCAGAAGAGGAGAAGAGCCAAGCGCAAGGTCACCTACTAACCTAGTACAGTACCACTATAGCCAAAGCTGGTCCACCTTTTTAGAGCATGGTTAATTAATATAGGCGGCTCTTGCAGCGGCACATCATTTAGAGCAAGTACTCTCTTCGTAGGAACAAAGGAAGTGAAACAAAAGTTGGAGTGGATGCTAGATTGCCAATTAAAACATGATTACATAGGAAAAAATCCTATAGCATTCTATCCTATGAATCAAACGACCAATGTAGGAAAATTATGAGGGGGGTCTCTCCAACAGTGTTCCTCGGCTCGCACCTAGCATCACGGTGGTCGAACTTGGAGTCATTCATATGGTACGCGTGGCATCTCAGATCTGGACACAAGGTGACCCGACCTCTCACTTCGTCCACCATTTGAAGCGGCGCCGGTGGAGGGCTAGCATACTCCAATATTAGGTTGGCTCTATGTGATGTGGCAACTTCATATACTAACCGGATGGTGGCTATACTACTACGGTACTCACACTCCAAGAAGTGACTCGAAAACCATTCATAAATTGAGTCTATGACATGCATTTGCAAATGTACCATTCATTACATACAACAAGTCATGAACACACAACGACAACGAGGATACATGTTGGATTATAGATTATTTCCAACAAAACATTCTTGTAAATACTGAAGTTTTCATCACACCACAAATAACAAGCAATGAAATGAACTTCAACTCAACCAATCCTCGGCATTGGAAACGCTTGCTTTGAACCATAGGTGCTCTGGGAAGGGTTAGCTATTGTCAATATCGAGAGCAATGCAGGACTGATCATCCAGGCTGAAGCGGCATATATCAGGACCAGGGTAGGGAACCACCGCAATGTCCGAGGTATAGATATAGTTGCTTCTCATAAATGGTAGTAACGTTGTGTCAACAACAGCTGGATCGCCTTTCACCATCATTGGATAGTTTTGGTCCAAGGAAGAGCGAGTTTTCTCCAAGACTATCAATATTGAACCAGGGAGAAGGTGTTGGCGCTAGCACACTAGTATCCATCCCGAATACCCTGCAACAGGTGTTGGAATAGGTCCGAGAGGGCGACCATGGGAGACAACACGTGCTCCCTCAGTAGTAACAATCTCAGTGCACTGTATACAGACAAGAAGAGGTGATCCATCGGAATTAGTTGCCAGGCGCCACTGAGTATATAAGTTCTGCTCGTCCTCATGCTCGTGATCATCACCATCGTCATCTCACCCTTGGTTATAAATTTTTTCAAGTATAGGTGGTGGAATGTTCACAGGACCTTGGAAACACAAGAAGGTTAATTAGTAAAGGGAAACTTGCTAACCCGCATGCTTGTGGATGAAACAATTATAATTACGGCGGAAGACAAACGTACCGAAACTACGAGGATCCCATGCAAAAACAGTGCCACGAAACAGTACTCATTCGTCTACAGAAACTGATTTTTGAGCAATATCCATGGACGAACCGTGGAATCAGTAACGACGGCAACAAGCTTGTCGAAGATAGCAACAACTTCATAGTTCTCGTAATTCCAAGAGCGGTTGGGAACTCGACAAATTGCTATCTTCCGTAGACGACAGCCACCATGATCGTATTTGAACGTACGTAGATCATCTGTGTGCTCAACCTCAGGGCACTCTGAGATTTTTGGAAGTGGAATCCGCTGACGAGTGTACACATTCACAAGTTGCCACTCGCAATTGTACCCAATATAAACAACCCAATCTCCATTTGCGCCAGCCCAGGCCTTACCCTTAAGCGATGGCATCTTGACATCACACGTATCATTATCAAGCGGCATCAACCTGCACAAGGCGAGGCCTCCATCGTCCGCGCCCATGCGAACAGGCTTATAGCAAAGAAGATAAGGGAGATCAAACCGCTCCTGGACCCTTGGGTTCCTTCTAATGATGTTACTAGTTGAGTCGAGAATGGTCTTGAACGAACCTGCCATGCTAACCGAGGTGATGACGTCGCACCGATGAATGAGTTCCCCCACCACGTCATCTTTCAGATCAGGGCAAGAATAACGGGGTCGTTTCCGGCTTGTTCCCTCCATGGAGAAGACGATTAAACAATGGCAGAAGGAAGGGTGAAGGCAAATGGAGGAGGGAGGAAGAGCGTGCGACATCAGTTCCAAATCGAGAGGGAAAGGCGAAGAGTCGGTGGCGAAGAGGCGCCCCGGCCTACACGTCCTTTCGGAAATTGTACAAAAGGACTCGCCGGCGTCTCACTGACATGTTGGAACGGGACCACATGTCAACGAAACATGGTGTGTAATTTCTCGTGAAAATTGCGATCTGCCCGCTTTGGCCCGAAGTGCCGCATTATTTCTTGACTTTATTTTTTTAATGGCGTGCCGTTCAGTTTTGAAGCACGACTAACTGGTACTGTTTGCAGAGAAAATATAAACTATTCTACCACTACTCCACCTCTAGTACTAGTAGTATAAAAAAGATATATAGGCTGGAGCTGCAGAGCTTTCTTGTTAAGGGATGCCCACTTGCTTCTCACACTATCACCCTCTCTCCAGATCTAAAAAAGACGGCCTCTCTCTCTCCCTCCTCACCGGTGGTCACAGATCCGCCGGGGAAGAAAAGGACGTGCAGCGTTGACGCACTCGTCATCGGCGAGCGAGGTCACGCACTGATGACAAGGCTGTCCTCTCAGATCTAGTGCCCGCACGGGATGGCCTCCGTCCCCAAGCTCGCTGCCGTAGTGCGTGCGGAGGACGACGACCACGAGCGAAGCCACTTCCTGCCGACCCTCAGGTATGCTACATCTTTTCGAACCATACCCTTGTTCTATTGCCCCATTTGCCACGTCGCTGCATGTGGATCTTTTTCCACTCCACCATCTCCCAATTTCCTATCCTCTGCTCTGCTGGTTACACAGACGAAAACCTTAATTTGCACTATTAAAGGAAACCCTACTTCATGCAGACTAATCCATGTCTGGGTTGAATAAGGAAAGGAAGGGGGACTATACTGTCCAAGAGAGTAGGCATCGAACCCGCATCTAGGTTGAAAAGGGGAAAATCAGTAGCTAAGGAACGAGTCTCGTGTCTCTTGGTTGAAGAAGGGTAGAAAGGCATGACAACGCAATAGAGAATGACCAGGTCGATCGGTTTGTTGTCCTCACATAGGAAAAAGGTGGCTAAAGAGAACAAAAATGGGACATAATCCACATATGCTGCCTGGATATTTGTTGCTCTGGGAAACCATACCTCCCTCACCACTCTATGCGTCCGTGGAGGTACATCGTACTGGTGCGCCCACTGTATGAATGGGCCTAGCATGTCCCTTAAACCAAACACATCCTTATTGTCACTTTTTTGCTGTTAGTATAACGCCAGCAGTCAAGTCAAGCAATGCTACTGCTAAAGTGATGCCACATTTAACTAATGCCGCACTCAGTCTAATGCCACTGATAAATTTAAGCAATGCCATTTAATGTCACTGGATTATTTCAGGGTTAGCTGTTGATTGTGGATGTATTAAAGATTTTTTAGCTAAGGCATTCTAATGCTGTTGCACAACCAGTATACCAACAATGAAACTTGTTACTAGCTTCAGATTTTTGCACTGTTAATGCTTATAGATTACATACCTCACTTTCATGAGATAAGTTAATTTTTTTGTACTGTGTCACCAAAATGCCAAGGCGTTGATGTCATTTTATTTTGGTTAAACTGCACAAAAAATTATGAAGACAAGAGGAAAGGTCAAGAGTGGGCACCTCCTCCTCCGGCTGTTCTCTTGATTCGTTTGATCAAGTTTTTATGTTTGATCGATTATCAAGATTGGGATAGCAATTTTTAAGGTCCCCCCGAGTTCGAAATGATATTTACCTTGGAGGTACATGGTTTGAAATTTTTTTTATACTGTCATTAGTTAATAATGCTAGTTACCACTTTTGTATTTGGTTTAATGCTCATGCACAGCTAGTATATCAATGCTAAAACTTGTTACCTTTACATTTTGTATTGTTAATTCTTATAGAAATCTTCCAGTGCTAGAGTTTATTAAAATCTCTTTAGTAAAACCATTGTACTGTACCCTGTAATAAAATAACTACTCTACTGTTGCACTAGCCACTGGATTAGTGTATATTTGTAGTATTTCAATGGTGTTGCATTAGCGTATGGACATAAATAAAGTGTGGCAAGCTTTCCCAGATATGTGCTCAAGAAAACTACTACCTGTTTTTCTAAATACTAGACGTTTGGGTACTTTAAATTGAACCGCGAAAATGTCTTATATTAAGGAACAGAGGGTGTAGAGTTCACTCAAATTATCCCGGTAAAGCTAGTCACACCTTTGTTAAAATTAATGTTCATTATGTTATCGGAGGAGGTCTGTATGTTTGTCTCTAATGCCTGTCGACTACATACCTGACATCATGATGTAATGTTAAGTCATTTCCTTTTGTACAGTGTCACTGAATTGTCAAGGCGGTGATGGCATTTTATTTTAGTTGAACTGCACAAAATATGCTTAAAGAAGAGGAAAGGTCAGGAATCGATCATTCTTTTAGAAAGAACTATATATGCCTTTCTGACATCAGCCGCTATTGCCTTATTTATTCCTTCAAACAGGTGGTTAGAAACAGTCTTGCTACCTTTTCCCATTAAGAAATTGGGATGCTTATATTTGTGAGTCTAGGCTTCAACTAGTGCCACTTTATAGTAATCACACTTTCAATATCTATGCAAACAGGGATGCTCGATTTTAGTGGAACTGCACAAAAAGTCCAACTGGTTCAACATTAGGAGCATGTTTTCTTCCAAACCATTATATCCAATTGGTGGCACTATGAGCTGTTCATTACGAAGGTACATGGTTTGCTACTATCTTGCTACTCTTTTTGTACTGTCATTAGATAGTAATACTAGTGGTTTGCATGTGAATTTATTGGCAGGGTGGACCTACATTGGAGGTGCAGGACACGATTCAATGATTGGATGCTCAATTTCGGTTGTATCGATTTCACCTCTTCCATCACTGAGAACATGGATATCCTTGGTCTGATGAAGAATAGACGCTATATTTCTGCTCTAAACCAGCAAATCAATTCAGTATGAAATTGTCCAGGGCAAAACATGACTGTATCAAATTGTCCAGTGCAAAACATGACAGATGCTAAGCGGAAGAGACATGTTTAAACCGAAAATACAAGGTGGGGAAGGTGGGGTATATGTTTACTAGCTGCTTGATATTTGTGCAGACAGAGATGTCTGCCCGTTGCTATTTGGCAAACACACAAAGTGACCGCAATTTTGGTTGAACTGCACAAGAGAATAGTATAGTCACTACATGCAGTGCCATTTGAAAATAGACACAAAAATATTGGATAGTCACTTCATGGACTGCAGAAAAGTAGTACTGTACTATTTATTGGCCAACACTAGGTGCTTCATTGCTTTGGTGTTATTATACAATGGGCATCATTTTTCCTAAGTTAAAGTTTGTATTCCGAAAATAGTCTCACCGTGTGATCGAGAGAAGACCAAATCATATTGCAGTGGGTGTTCCTCCATCATGTGTGGTTCATTCTCATGGTTCCAGCTGTTGGTGAAACCACTTACGTTTGCAAGAGGAATTGTAGACTTCACAAACAAATTTGTCTTTCAGTCTGTACTGAATGTTGGCCAAGAGAAGCATCCATGTTAGTAGGAAGAATAGATGTTTTTTCTAGATCTTTGCTTTTGGAGCTACATATTTGTATATGATCTGTGAATCATTGAGATGCATTAACATGTTGATCTTATGTATGGGAATCGTACTAGTTGGTTTTGAATTTGGGCTACTAATGTGAACATATTACAATGCCAGGCCTGTGAGTCTCGTGTGACCATTTTGAACGGATCGGCTCTTACTGCTGTGCACAACTTGATCCTTATTTCTGTGTTCTCAGTGTTTACAAGTTACTAACAACTCCTTATTTCTGTTCGCTCAATGTTTACAAGTTACTGACCGATCACTAGCTAGCCTACTAATGCGCTCCTGGCAGTTTTAGTTCCGACGCAAGATCCGAAGTGGTAGTTTTTTGAATAAAAATGCCTACCTCTGAAGAAACTGACAGATGCTGTGAAGAAAATGCCATGCGAATCTAAAGAAACTGCCAGCAAAAACGTTCGCAAATGCCTTATCTCCCAGCGAACGTTCATCAGCTAATGCGATCGTACACGTACACCATCCGACCTACTCGATCCTACACGTACACTATCCGACCTACAAGATCCTACACGGATAAATAGCGGATCACGCGCGTACTACCTCCTTTCCGGTTTTCAGGGCTCAATTCAAAAAACGACCTACTCGATCCTACACGAATAAATAGCGGATCACGCACGTACTACCTCCTTTCTGCTTTCCAGGGCTTAATTCAAAAATCTAACCAACCAAGGTAGATGATGAGTGGTGGAATCATTTTTGACAAGGAGGGAGTACCTCATCTGGATGTTTCGAGTGCACTTGTTTGACCGTCATGCTGGTGTGCAACCCAGCATGCACGGGACGCACCACTGACGGGACGGGACGACATAGTCATAATTTCAGTTTTTCTAGTTTTTCCATGGCAAGCTGGCGCGCTAAGCCATGCCTGCTTATGCATTGAATTCCGATGACCGCGATGACCGTCGCGTTTCCCGCGACATGCTAGTTCGCCTACCTTCCGCCTATAATTACTGTTTCCCGGGCTTCTCCGGTGGCACCATCACCCAACTTGCCCTGTCCTCATAAGCCCCCACCGGCCCGACGTCGCTCGCCACTTATCCTCGCTCTCGCCACGTCTGCCATGCCCCTGCCCGTTCGCGATAGGCGACACCGGAGGCGGTCACCGTCGGAACTAGTGTTCGGTTTTTCACCGGAAGGCAGACGGAGGGAGGAGGCATTCTATCGGTCTTTAGATGGCAATGCGGAGTATGAGGAGTTCTTGGAGCGCGACCGCCTGGCGGAGGAGCAGCGTATTGCCGATTTGCGCCGCCAGCGGGACATGGAGCAACAACGCACCAACACACTGAGTCGCGATCAGAGCGCCCGCAACTGGGTCGACTACGTGGAGGCCGGCGCCCGGCAAATAGCCCTGGAGGCTATCGGGCACGCACGCGTTCGCGACGCCGATTTCTACTACCAGCTCGTCAAGTGGGTTTCCCGCTGTGACACCCGGATAATTAAGCTACAGTAACCCTCTACTAATGATGCCATGTCACTTCGATTACTGTTGCTAATCTCGCGTTAGTTCAAAACCAATTCACATTCAAAAGCAAGTCAAACATTTAAAGTTTTCAAAAGTCAAAACTAAAATGTTGTAAAGGTGTTAAATAAATCATGGGTAATAATGGTGGAGAAACCTAAATTAAATAAAATGTTTAAGTGTTCAAAATAATTAAAATAGAGGTTTAAATATTAAAATAAATGCCTTTTGAAATTTATAAAATATTAAACTATTCTAATTTGGGTTGAGAATTAATGTGGCAATAGTATATTTAAAAGTATTAATTTAAGTGCTAGTGATAATTTTTATAAAACTAAAATAAAAGAAAACTAAAAGTAAAACAGTAAAAGAAAAATAAATAAAAGGAAAAGAAACAAAAAATAAAAATAACTAACAAAAAAAAGAGGAAAAGAACCCTCGGGCTCCGGCCCAGCAGGCCTGCAGCCCAACCGGGCCACCAGGCCGGCCACTCCCCATATCCCCCTCTCACTCGAAACCCTAACCCCCCACACACACCACTCCCCCCCACGTCTCTCTCCCCCTCGTCCCGATCTAGATCGGGGTCGCGCCCAATCCTGACGCAGGCGCCCATCCCCGACTCCGCCCTCGTCGCCCGGAACGACTCCGCCGCCGGAGGACCTCGCTGGACCGCCTCCACCTCGTCGCCGCCTTCCTCGTCTTCCTCCCCGACTCGCATCACCAAGCCTCGCCGCCTTGTGCCCCTACAACGCCGGTGAGGCCATCGGCCTCCGCCTTCCCTCCTCCTCTTCCCCTCCGTCGCCGTGCACACTCGCCGACCGGGCCCCGAACGTGCTCACCGCGCCGGCGCACGCCTCGGACCACCGCCTCGTACGCGCGCTGACCGCGCTCACCGCATCCTCGCCGCGCCCCGGCGCCCCTGAACACGCCCATGGCCCACCGCCCCGTCTCTCCCGCCCACACGCGCACGCACGGCCGCGGCCGTTCGCGCCCTGCGCCCGTTCCCCTTCGCGCTGCCCGTCGTCCTGCCTCCACCGCCTACCGCACCGCCCCCCCGCCGTTGCTCGCGCGTCCGCTCACCTGCTCGCCACTCCGCCACTGCCTGGCCCCCTGCTTCGTCCCTCGCCGCCACTGCCGCGCCTCCCGGACCCCCATGCTGGCCGCGGCCATGGCCGGCCCCAACGCACCGCGCGACCCCGCCACCACCTCCACCGCTGCAGCTTGCGCACGCCGCCGCACGCCTCACCTCCGACGCCTCACCTGGCCGGCGCCTTGCCGCCGTCGCCCAGCCGCCCCATTGGCCACACCCGGGCCAGCGCCCGCACGCCCGCACACTCACGGGGCTCTGCCCCCAACGCCCGTGCGCCCGGTATGTCCTGCTGGGCCTATGACATATGGGCCCCACGCCCAGAGAACGCTTTAATAAAAATAAATAAATAAATAAATAATAAAGATAATTAATTAACTTAATTAATCCTGTTAATATTAACTAATTAAGATTAATTAACCTAATAACTAATTAACCTAATTAACTACTGTTAATTAGCTAACAACCCCTGACAGGTGGGACCCACCTCTCAGGTTGACCAGGTCAACGGTCAACGTTGACTGCTGACGTCATGCTGATGCATTAATTAAATTTCGAATTAAAATAATTTATTAATTCTAAAAATGATTTAAATCTTTAAAAATTAATATAAAATAAACCGTAGCTCGGATGGAAAAACTTTGTACATGAAAGTTGCTCAGAACGACGAGACGAATCCGAATATGCAGTCCGTTCGTCCGCCACGTGTCCCTAGCATAGTGAACCTGCAACATTTCACCTCCGATTCATCTGTCCGAAAACGTGAAACACCGGGGATACTTTCCCGGATGTTTCACCCCTTCGCCGGTATCACCTATCCCTACGTTAGGTCACCCCTAGCACAACGTATCGCCGCGTCTTGCTTTGTGTTACATTTGATTGCTCTGTTATTTATTGTGTTCCCCCTCCATTACTTCTTTCCGGTAGACTCCGAGACCGCTGCCGATGTTCGTGTGTTCGACTACATCGAAGACGACCCCTCCTTCTTGCCAGAGCAACCAGGCAAGCCCCCCCCCTTGATCACCAGATATCGCCTATTCTTCTCTATACTGCTTGCATTAGAGTAGTGTAGCATGTTACTGCTTTCCGTTAATCCTATCCTGATGCATAGCCTGTCATTGTTGCTACAGTTGTTACCCTTACCTCCTATCCTACTGCTTAGTATAGGATGCTAGTGTTCCATCAGTGGCCCTACACTCTTGTCCGTCTGCCATGCTATACTACTGGGCCGTGATCACTTCGGGAGGTGATCACGGGTATATACTATGTACTTTATACATGATACATGTGGTGACTAAAGTCGGGTCGGCTCGAGGAGTACCCGCAAGTGATTCTGATGAGGGGGCTGAAAGGACAGGTGGCTCCATCCCGGTAGAGGTGGGCCTGGGTTCCTGACGGCCCCCGACTGTTACTTTGTGGCGGAGCGACAGGGCAGGTTGGGACCACCTAGGAGAGAGGTGGGCCTGGCCCTGGTCGGCGTTCGCGGATACTTAACACGCTTAACGAGATCTTGGTATTTGATCTGAGTCTGGCCATTTGGTCTATACGCACTAACCAACTACGCGGGAACAGTTATGGGCACTCGACGTCGTGGTATCAGCCGAAGCTCTTCTTGACGTCAGCGACTGAGTGGCGCGCGCCGCATTGGACCGTAAGCTCGCGCTTGTATTAAGGGGCTAGGTCTGCTTCCGGCCGCGTACGCAACGTGCAGGTGTGCAATGGGCGATGGGCCCAGACCCCTGCGCGCATAGGATTTAGACCGGCGTGCTGACCTCTCTGTTGAGCCTAGGTGGGGCTGCGACGTGTTGATCTTACGAGGCCGGGCATGACCCAGGAAAAGTGTGTCCGGCCAAATGGGATCGAGCGTGTTGGGTTATGTGGTGCACCCCTGCAGGGAAGTTTATCTATTCGAATAGCCGTGTCCCTCGGTAAAAGGACGACCCGGAGTTGTACCTTGACCTTATGACAACTAGAACCGGATACTTAATAAAATACACCCTTCCAAGTGCCAGATACAACCCGGTGATCGCTCTCTAACAGGGCGACGAGGAGGGGATCGCCGGGTAGGATTATGCTATGCGATGCTACTCGGAGGACTTCAATCTACTCTCTTCTACATGCTGCAAGATGGAGATGGCCAGAAGCGTAGTCTTCGACATGATTAGCTATCCCCCTCTTATTCTGGCATTCTGCAGTTCAGTCCACTGATATGGCCCTTTACACATATACCCATGCATATGTAGTGTAGCTCCTTGCTTGCGAGTACTTTGGATGAGTACTCACGGTTGCTTCTCTCCCTCTTTTCCCCCTTTCCTTTCTACCTGGTTGTCGCAACCAGATGTTGGAGTCTAGGAGCCATACGCCACCGTCGACGACGACTCCTACGGCACTGGAGGAGCCTACTACTACGTGCAGCCCGCTGACGATGACCAGGAGTAGTTCGGAGGATCCCAGGCAGGAGGCCTGCGCCTCGTTCGATCTGTATCCCAGTTTGTGCTAGCCTTCTTAAGGCAAACTTGTTTAACTTATGTCTGTACTCAGATGTTGTTGCTTCCGCTGACTCATCTATGATCGAGCACTTGTATTCGAGCCCTCGAGGCCCCTGGCTTGTATTATGATGCTTGTATGACTTATTTATGTTTTAGAGTTGTGTTGTGATATCTTCCCGTGAGTCCCTGATCTTGATCGTACACATTTGCGTGCATGATTAGTGTACGGTCAAATCGGGGGTGTCACAAGTTGGTATCAGAGCCAACTGCCTGTAGGAATCCCCCTTTCCAACTCCTTGGCCGAAGTCGAGTCTAGTCATTGGAAAACTTTTACTAACATGGCTGTGTGTCTTACGGGCCCACGTCGCCATTGGGTGGTACTAGGATCTTTTACTCCTCGACCTTTACTCTGGGACTCTGATCTCTCTCCTATTCGGGTTAAATGAATTTTGCTAAATCTAACATTAGGATCTCGTTATCACTTTCACCCGGAGAGCCCCTTATTACTGATGATCGTCTGCTGCACGTGAAGACCCTGAAGATACTCTCCGCTGATAACCCGAGAACTTGTGTTCATCGCTTTTGCAATTCCCTTTCATCGATAAACTCCTATGGATAACCACGTATACTCGCCATTCATACAATGTTTCCCAGTTGATCTTGTTATTACAAGATACCCCGAAATTCTCTCTGTTGTTCCGAGAATCCTTTGAGCTTACTACCTTGCTGTTCTTTGTCACCTGAATACCCCTACGGATAATCCTCGCACTTACCGAGTATCCGCTCATCCCCAGTTGATTCAAGTATTTCACAAAAGTGTTCAAAATATCATTCGATCTTCCGAAAATCTTCAGGAGCCTTTTTGCTCTTGAAATTCTTGCTTACTTGCATTATGATTAATCTTAAGTCTCGTAATCTTATTGGCATCTCTTGTCATTATCATTTTGAGTCCGTTGATTCAATATGTTGCGAATTCTCGCAGTCCTCAATCAGATCCTAGAATTCTTCCTTCTGGCTCAAACGTCATTTTAAACATGAGCTGGTATCGACCAATCAAATTGCCATCGATTGTACCCCTAAGGCTATTCAACTTATCCATCCTTAATCAGAGCGTTTGCTTCTGATCCCTTGATTTGGAAATCATAATTCCTTTGCATTTGAGCTTTGAGTTAGCCAGTTGTTTCTATAATCTGATCCCCTTGCATTCTTTCTTCCTCTAGTTGAGTATCGATGCTCACATCTGATCCCTTGTGGACCACCAAATCCTTTGTTAGATTATTATCCGACAGTGCCCTCATATTTAATCACCTTGTGAGTTCTTTCCCTGATACATAATGCCTTTAGTAAATTGTATCCTCTCGTTTTGACACCCATGCTCTACTATCGAGCTTGAGTTATTTACCCCTGAAGCTTGTGGTATATGTTTCCACGATGCCCCGATGGGTTGAACCTATGCCTTTCATAATATGTGTGAACTCGAAAGTTTTCATGAGTCATACTCTTCTGGTATTTTGCCAGATAAAAATTTTCAACACTGCAACTTCATCAAACGCGAGAAGTGAATGAAAGGTTATGCATTGAAGAAGTGGGAGTCGACCTTGAACTTTGCGTTCATGCCCATGGACACGATGTAGATCTTATCATTAAAGCTTTTCTTAAATTAATTATTCCCTTGGTATAAGTTCATCTTATATCTGGGATCTGGCCTTTTGCAATCGTGGTTCCGACCATGTTCTCCTTTAAACACCATTTCTCGTACAAGTTAGGCACTTGTCTTCTGCAGAGCAATACCCCAGTCCAACCTCTACTTTGGTTTGTCGTCGAGTATTACCCCCATGGTATCTCGAGATTATCACGAAACTGCATAACTTATTATGAGTTCTCCATCAAGTGCTACATTCTCATTGATTCCAATTTTTCACGGGCTTCGAGTTTTTAAACACTCAAAACCACCGATAACTGAATCGAGTCCGCACTGCGATTAAACAACTCTTAGTAATCTTCTTTACTTATGAGTTTGTACCCGATCACGTCATTCCTAGCCTGATTGGCTACATCAATATCGTGCAACTTTCAACTGTGTGCTACCTGGTCCTTAATCCCGAAGCACGACTTTCGACGATGAGCTAAGCTTACGTCGATCTTTCTCGTCATATCATTTCACCTTGAACAACAAGCTTGATTTCGAGTTTGTGTCGTACCCATGGTTCCAATAACCTTTCGCTTTCATCATTCCTTTGACTTGATGTCATCGTCGATCAATTTCATCTTCTTGAAAACCTCTCGACAAATTTGTCGTGATCATTGTCAACAATTTGACTTCTTCCAAGTTGCGTGTCGAAATTCAGGATGAGAAATACCATCCTTGCCCCTCGATGAATTGTGTTATCATCGACAACATTCTTGCCTTCCCCCCAACACAAACTTGTTCATATTTTGTGTTGTATCTTGACTTCCCTGCTATCCAACCTATGTTATGTTCTACCGTGGAGTATTACCATCTTTGATGTCAAGAATGTCGTGAGCATTACTCCACCTCTTAAGAATTCTTGGTACAGTGATACTTCTCCCCATCACCATTCTTTCTTGGTCCCCGTGTTGTTTCTAAAAGGAATACCGACAAATGGTCTGTGATGTGTAAATTCTAAACTTCTAGCAACCCTATTGCTTTGAAGTTATTGGTCTATAGTTTCATTCTACGTCTATGGCTTAATGAATCATCATTCGAACATTGATTGTGCTACCTAGCCCATATTTCGGGTGCACATTTCAACCAATGTTTAACTGTGTATGTTTTCCTCGAGCATACATCATTAAGTCATTGATCTAGCTAATGTTATCTCCTTGTTCACATAGTGGTGGAAATCCATCTTTTGGAAATCTCAATGGATTGTCGCTGAGTCAATCAGTCACCTCCTCACCTCTCCTTGATGTAATGATGAACCCTTGTTCGGAACTCGCTTCCATAGTTCATCTCCCGAGAATCTTCGATGTCGTTTCGACAATTTGTGTTGCACCTTTCTTCTCAGGCATCCTGAGTCTGAGTTATCCTGACACCAATCAGATCTGAATCTCGGTCAGATATGATGGTTGGAACATATTTCCAAGAGTTATAACATTGGCCTATTTATGACCCGGTAAGGTGATGACATGCCAAACACACCTGGCCGGAGGACCTATTGTTATAAGCTTTCCTTTTAGCAAGGTTAGCTATTCTTTCATGAGGAAATTGTAAGACTTATTCTACAAGTTGTTCCTGATGGATCCTTCTGTATCCAAAGTCTGACCTTTGCTTGAATACATTGTCAATGCTATCTCAAAGCATGTCACTGGTACTCCAATTTTCAATAAGAACATTTGAAGCACAATGCTAAATTTTCTTTATCAATTATCCATACACCGTTGTATGGGTCATGTCATGAAATTCCTCTCCCATTACCTAAATGGTTTTCTACTTTCTATCCTGTCATGGATATCATGCTCTGCTTGTTCTCGGGAAGGATATACCCCCTGAAATAGTGTTTAAACACATTTTCCTTTCCATTGTTCTGTTTAATCTGATGATCACATTTTCCTTTCCATTGTTTGGTTGACCTTTCTTGTGATCTATATGATCTAAGCAGTAATATTCTTCTGCTTATGTAAACACCTTGATGTACAACCGTGTCAGTAAGACCCTGTTACTTTTGTTGATGACATTCCGGTAGCCACCGATGGACGAGAACTTTGCCTATTGGTCCGCCTCGTTTCAACGAGCAGGAAAATGGTTCTCTTCGTCCTTCGCCCTTGGTACCAACGTGTTGCCGACATAACTGACGGGGTACTCTCTGACATGCCTTGCTATCATGACCGTGCAAGATGTCACTGCTCCTATAAAAAACCCGCATGGTGGGCCCATAACCCACAGTTCCACAGGATCGAAACCTGACTCTCTTGTACACCCCTGTTCCCAAGGTTATTCCTCACGCTTGGCTTCGTATGTAATTCACATGCCACCTTTCGTGAGATCATCAATTTTGGTATCAGAAACGATACTTATTCCCGTTGCTCTGAACCCTTCAGGCATCGAACGATTGCCTGCCCGCTCGAAACTTCCCCACGATACCTCCTTACTTTGCTCTCGATATTGTCTTAAATTTCCATTCGAGAGTTACTTTCCGCCACCTTCCCCGATGTTATCAACCAGATAGTCAACCGTTCAGAGGTCTGTTATTCCGAAGTTACCCCTTGTCCTTCGTAAGTACGATGGAGTTCCCGAAGAAAGGATGCCAGCTTCATCATGATGACCTTGAGCAGGAAAAATGAAGACATCAACGTAACGGATCAACTTCTTCGAGAAGAGCAACCAAGACCGAGAAGATTCGTTAGAATTCCGTAACCAGAACTTTCCCCCGTACTCCCCTCTTAAATCTCGGGACGAGATTTCTTGTAGTGGAGGAGAATTGTGACGCCCGGATAATTAAGCTACAGTAACCCTCTGCTAATGATGCCATGTCACTTCGATTACTGTTGCTAATCTCGCGTTAGTTCAAAACCAATTCAAATTCAAAATCAAGTCAAACATTTAAAGTTTTCAAAAGTCAAAACTAAAATGTTGTAAAGGTGTTAAATAAATCATGGGTAATAATGGTGGAGAAACCTAAATTTAATAAAATGTTTAAGTGTTCAAAATAATTAAAATAGAGGTTTAAATATTGAAAAAATGCCTTTTGAATTTTATAAAATATTAAACTATTTTAATTTGGGTTGAGAATTAATGTGGCAATAGTATATTTAAAAGTATTAATTTAAGTGCTAGTGATAATTTTTACAAAACTAAAATAAAAGAAAACTAAAAGTAAGACAGTAAAAGAAAAATAAATAAAAGGAAAAGAAACAAAACAGAAAAATAACTAACAAAAAAAGAGAGGAAAAGAACCCTCGGGCTCCGGCCCAGCAGGCCTGCAGCCCAACCGGGCCACCAGGCCGGCCACTCCCCATATCCCCCTCTCACCCGAAACCCTAACCCCCCACGCACACCACTCCTCCCCCCACGTCTCTCTCCCCCTCGTCCCGATCTAGATCGGGGTCGCACCCGATCCCGACGCAGGCGCCCATCCCCGACTCCGCCCTCGTCGCCCGGAACGACTCCGCCGCCGGAGGACCTCGCTGGACCGCCTCCACCTCGTCGCCGCCTTCCTCGTCTTCCTCCCCGACTCGCATCACCAAGCCTCGCCGCCTTGTGCCCCTGCAACGCCGGTGAGGCCATCGGCCTCCGCCTTCCCTCCTCCTCTTCCCCTCCGTCGCCGTGCACACTCGCCGACCGGGCCCCGAACGTGCTCACCGCGCCGGCGCACGCCTCGGACCACCGCCTCATACGCACGCTGACCGCGCTGACCGCATCCTCGCTGCGCCCCGGCGCCCCTGAACACGCCCATGGCCGCGCCCCCGCGCCCCGTCTCTCCCGCCCACACACGCACGCAGGGCCGCGGCCATTCGCCCGGCGCCCTGCGGCCGTTCCCCTTCGCGCTGCCCGTCGTCCTGCCTCCACCGCCTGCCGCACCGCCCCCCCGCCATTGCTCGCGCGTCCGCTCACCCGCTCGCCACTCCGCCACTGCCTGGCCCCCTGCTTCGTCCCTCGCCGCCACTGCCGCGCCTCCCGGACCCCCCTTGCTGGCCGCGCCATGGCCGGCCCCAACGCACCGCGCGACCCCGCCACCACCTCCACCGCTGCAGCTTGCGCACGCCGCCGCACGCCTCACCTCCGACGCCTCACCTGGCCGGCGCCTTGCTGCCGTCGCCCAGCCGCCCCGTTGGCCACGCCCGGGCCAGCGCCCCACGCCGCACACTCACGGGGCTCTGCCCGCAACGCCCCAACGCCCGTGCGCCCGTTATGCCCTACTGGGCCTATGACATATGGGCCCCATGCCCAGAGAACGCTTTAATAAAAAAATTATAAATAAATAAATAATAAAGATAATTAATTAACTTAATTAATCCTGTTAATATTAACTAATTAAGATTAATTAACCTAATAACTAATTAACCTAATTAACTACTATTAATTAGCTAACAGCCCCTGACAGGTGGGACCCACCTGTCAGGTTGACCAGGTCAACGGTCAACGTTGACTGCTGACGTCATGCTGCCGTCATGCTGATGCATTAATTAAATTTAGAATTAACTTAATTTATTAATTCTAAAAATGATTTAAATCTTTAAAAATTAATATAAAATAAACCGTAGCTCGGATGGAAAAACTTTGTACATGAAAGTTGCTCAGAACAACGAGACGAATCCGAATACGCAGTCCGCTCGTCTGCCACGCGTCCCTAGCATAGTGAACCTGCAACATTTCACCTCCGGTTCATCTGTCTGAAAACGTGAAAAACCGGGGATATTTTCCCGGATGTTTCACCCCTTCGCCGGTATTACCTATCCCTACGTTAGGTCACCCCTAGCACAACGTATCGCCGCGTCTTGCTTTGTGTTACATTTGATTGCTCTGTTATTTATTGTGTTCCCCTTCCGTTACTTCTTTCCGGTAGACTCCGAGACCGCTGCCGATGTTCGTGTGTTCGACTACATTGAAGACGACCCCTCCTTCTTGCCAGAGCAACCAGGCAAGCCCCCCCCCTTGATCACCAGATATCGCCTATTCTTCTCTATACTGCTTGCATTAGAGTAGTGTAGCATGTTACTGCTTTCGTTAATCCTATCCTGATGCATAGCCTGTCATTGTTGCTACAGTTGTTACCCTTACCTGCTATCCTACTGCTTAGTATAGGATGCTAGTGTTCCATCAGTGGCCCTACACTCTTGTCCGTCTGCCATGCTATACTACTGGGCCGTGATCACTTCGGGAGGTGATCACGGGTATATACTATATACTTTATATACATGACACATGTGGTGACTAAAGTCGGGTCGGCTCGTTGAGTACCCGCAAGTGATTCTGATGAGGGGGCTGAAAGGACAGGTGGCTCCATCCCGGTAGAGGTGGGCCTGGGTTCCTGACGGCCCCCGACTGTTACTTTGTGGCGGAGCGACAGGGCAGGTTGAGACCACCTAGGAGAGAGGTGGGCCTGGCCCTGGTCGGCGTTCGCGGATACTTAACACGCTTAACGAGATCTTGGTATTTGATCTGAGTCTGGCCATTTGGTCTATACGCACTAACCAACTACGCGGGAACAGTTATGGGCACTCGACGTCGTGGTATCAGCCGAAGCTCTTCTTGACGTCAGCGACTGAGTGGCGCGCGCCGCATTGGACCGTAAGCTCGCGCTTGTATTAAGGGGCTAGGTCTGCTTCCGGCCGCGTACGCAACGTGCAGGTGTGCAATGGGCGATGGGCCCAGACCCCTGCGCGCATAGGATTTAGACCGGCGTGCTGACCTCTCTGTTGAGCCTAGGTGGGGCTGCGACGTGTTGATCTTCCGAGGCCGGGCATGACCCAGAAAAGTGTGTCCGGCCAAATGGGATCGAGCGTGTTGGGTTATGTGGTGCACCCCTGCAGGGAAGTTTATCTATTCGAATAGCCGTGTCCCTCGGTAAAAGGACGACCCGGAGTTGTACCTTGACCTTATGACAACTAGAACCGGATACTTAATAAAATACACCCTTCCAAGTGCCAGATACAACCCGGTGATCGCTCTCTAACAGGGCGACGAGGAGGGGATCGCCGGGTAGGATTATGCTATGCGATGCTACTTGGAGGACTTCAATCTACTCTCTTCTACATGCTGCAAGATGGAGATGGCCAGAAGCGTAGTCTTCGACAGGATTAGCTATCCCCCTCTTATTCTGGCATTCTGCAGTTCAGTCCACTGATATGGCCCTTTACACATATACCCATGCATATGTAGTGTAGCTCCTTGCTTGCGAGTACTTTGGATGAGTACTCACGGTTGCTTCTCTCCCTCTTTTCCCCCTTTCCTTCTACCTGGTTGTCGCAACCAGATGCTGGAGTCCAGGAGCCAGACGCCACCGCGACGACGACTCCTACGGCATGGAGGCCTACTACGTGCAGCCGCTGAACGACAGGAGTAGTTAGGAGGATCCCAGGCAGGAGGCCTGCGCCTCGTTCGATCTGTATCCCAGTTTGTGCTAGCCTTCTTATGGCAAACTTGTTTAACTTATGTCTGTACTCAGATGTTGTTGCTTCCGCTGACTCGTCTATGATCGAGCACTTGTATTCGAGCCCTCGAGGCCCCTGGCTTGTATTATGATGCTTGTATGACTTATTTATGTTTTAGAGTTGTGTTGTGATATCTTCCCGTGAGTCCCTGATCTTGATCGTACACATTTGCGTGCATGATTAGTCTACGGTCAAATCGGGGGCGTCACACCTGCTTAGAAGCCGAAGCTTCAGTGGACCACGCCGGCATGGAAAGGGCGAACGCGCGCGAGCAACTCGCCCTATTGTACCTCTGGCAAGTCCGAGGCGAGGCAGAGGACGCCGGTGCCGGCGTTTAGCATGTACCGCAGATGGCGGCCGGCATCGTCTAGTTAGCTAAGAGTAAGTTAGTACTTGTATGCTACTAGAGTATTAGTGGGAGTAGATAGTTAACTTGGCTATGATGGTTGTCAACGTGGAAGTTTAGTACTCTATATGTGGATCAGACCTGTTACTTTGCTCTGAATGTTGAACTTTCCGTTTGAACGTATGGAATGGGCTGTTATTTTTTGAAATGGGTTGTATTTGTCCTCCACGGGTTTAGAGGCTAACTTGTGGGCCTACCAAGTTGACGCGTACACAATCAGGAGATGATTGTACGTGGAGAGGATGACAGGAGGGACACGCCAAGGTCATGGCAGTACGCAAGCAAGTGCCTCCTTATTTCAAGCCAATAAAAAATGGCTCCTCCTAATGGATTTCTGACATCTGGGTCCCATGCCATTGTCAACGTAGTCAATAAACGAGAGAATTGCACAACGAGCGGCTGACACCAGGGACCCAGCAGCTCGCCTAGTTATTTTTGTTTTGGGTTAATTTGATAAATGCCACTCCAAATCTGGTGTTTCCGAGAAATGTCACTGCAATTTCCAATCTTTGAAAAATGCCATTTCATGCCATTTCCAGTGGCATTTTTCGAAGTCTGGAGTGGCGTTTTTCAAAGTTTGCAAATTGCAGTGGCGTTTTCCAAAGTTTGCAAAAATTGCAGTGGCATTTTTCAAAGCTTGGAAATTGCAGTGGCATTTTTATGAATCGCCATAATTGGAGTGGCATTTATCTAATTTGTTTTTGAGACGGAAGCATGGTGTCAACTGGGCTGTGCGGGGCACTCTGGCCTGTCTAGACAGCCTTCTCTTTTATGTTTACCACAGACAAGCCCAGTAGTTTTTTTCTTTCTGAAAATGGCTAGCCTAGTTTTTTTGTGATTTGCCAAGTAAGTCGCTTTGTCAGGCCTGTTGGGCTGCAAATCTTTCAAGAAGAGGAGAGCTTCATTCGTCTGGCCGAGAAAATGGCCTATCAGTAATGAGAAATGGGATGTACATTTTTAAAACACATCAAACCGACAATTAGTTTCAAATTTCTTTTTTTCATTTTGAGATTTTAAATTGCATTGATTTTTATGCGTGGACAATTTGTTGGATTTTATATTGATATAAATTTATTTTTAAAATCAGTTTGAATGTGACTTGAAATTTCGGGATTAAAAACAGTTCGGACCACACCGAAATATGCAAAATTTCGTATAATTTTTAACCGTGGCCACAATATGGGTTGTAATGCTAACAAAAAGAATATGGGTTCCAAAAAAACCTTAAGAATTAGCAAATGGGCAGTAAATTATTAGAAATAATGGCAGATGGGCTGTATGCTGTTTTCCATAGATTTGAGGCTTTCCTAAAAAAAGGTTGACGCACAAGCAGTGACTGTTGGAGGTCCATCCAATGGCCGTCGTGCTTCTTCAATCTCTGCTCTTCCTGCTCCAGCCGCTCAAACAAGCGCCGGCGGGACTGCCTGCTCCCTCCTCCCCGCGGTCGGCTGTGCTGCCGCGCAGGCCTCACCGCCCCACCGTACTCCCATCGCTGGCCTAGCCATCTCTCTACTCACCCACACCTACTGTTATTCTCCGGCGACGGTAGACGAACCAGTAAACCCTCGTCCAGTCGTGCTCCCCTCCGCGTGGGAAACAACTGCCGAGTCTTCCCTGGCTCCGTGTCGTTCCCTTCCTAGGCCTCGCCGTCGTCCACCGCCATGGTGCTCTCGGCACGGCCTGGTCAACGTGGTCAACGACCGACATGCATCTGAAGTGGAATGTACGTGGAGAGGCTGACAGCTGGGTCCACGGTCGCACGCAAGGAAATGCCACCTTATTACGTGCAAAATAATGATTCCTCCACCTGACATCTGGGACCCACCGAAAGGGCCTCTGTATTTCGCGAAAAAAGCGTTACCGCCGCTGACAGCTCGGACCCACAGCCTATATCTTCGCACGCAAGGAAGTGCCTCCTTATTACGCACAGCTACATCTTCGCAGTATAGTGGGAGGCTGACTTGTGGGCCTACTAACCTGATGGGGACGGAGGGCTTTGTCAACTTAGTCAATATGCACGATTCTAGCTCGAGTGACCGTACGATGTCCATCCAACGGCCGTAGTGCTTCTTCAACCTCTGGTCTTCTTGCTCCAGCCGCCCAAACCAGCGCCGGTCGTGCCTCGTGCTCCTGCCTCCCGTGGCCGGCTACGATGCCGCGGAGGCCTCACCGCCCCCTACTACTCCCAGCGCTGGCCAGGCCATCCCTATACTCACCCACACCCCCTATTATTCTACGGTGACGGCAGCCTCACACCGCAGCTGAACCAGTGAACCCTCGTACTCCTCTCCGCGTGGGCATCCACTGCCACGTCTTCCCCGGCTCCACGTCGTCCCCTTCCTAGGCCTCACCGTCGTCCACCGTCTTGGTGCTCTCGGCGCGGCGTGGTCAATGTGGTCAACGACCAACTTCCATCGGAAGAGTACTGTACGTGGAGAGGTTGACAGCTGGGTCCACGGCAGCCGCAAGGAAGTGCCTCCTTATTACGCGTAAAATAATTATTCCTACACCTGACAGCGGGGACCCACCGGACGGGCCACCGTATTTCGTGAAAAAACGTTTCCCCCCTGACTGCTGGGACCCACCAGCTACATCTTCGCACGCAAGGAAGTGCATCCGGGCAAAAATAAAATGATTCACCCCCTAACTGATGGGACCCACCAGCTATATCTTCTCACGCAAGGAAGTGCCTGACAATCAGGATCCACCTGGTCGAAGCGTACGTAGCGTTGTCATTCTGGTCGCGAACGTGTACGTACATACTGGTCGATGTAGAGGCGGGCACGTGTCATAGTAGAGGCGTGCACGTAGCATGTACACGTACGTACGGCGACCAGTGTGAAAGAAAGAAAGTACGGCCACGTACGTACATACGAGCGAGGTCTCGAACGCCTACTCGCGCATACGTACGGCCAGGGCTCGTGTACATGGCTGGGTCGGAACGGAGAAACAACGTCGTCGTCGTGTTCATGGGGAGCCAACCGGCTGGGTTGGAATGGAATGCGTCGTCGTGTTCATCGGGAGGGCTTGGACGGAACAGCCGATGGAAACGAGGCCTGGCGTACTGCAGAACGGAGGAAACGGCCTTGTGTTCGACCGGCCACGTTCGAAACGGGATCCTGTTCATCGGGAGGGGTCTGGCGTACCGCAAAATGGAGGAAACAGACTTGTGTTGGACCTCCTACGGTCGAAACGGGGTCCTGTTGATTGGGAGGGGTGTGGCATACCGCAAAACAGTGGAAACGGACTTGTGTTGGAGCGCTACGGTCAAAACGGGGGTCCTGTTCATCGGGAGGGGTGTGGCGTATCGCAAAACGGGACTCCACGAGATACTGTTCATCTCCACCATCGACACCCTCTAGCCTCCACGGGCTACTGTTCATCCACCGTCGACCTCCTCCAGCCTCCACCTGCGACTGTTCATCCACGGGCTCCTGTTCATCCAGCCTCCACCGCGTGCTATTCCATCCGCTACTGTTCAACCAGCCCTCTCCACGGGCTCCTGTTCAACCACCCCCTCCACGGGCTACTGTTCATCCAGCCCTCCACCGTCGACTGTTCATCCATCCCTCCACGGGGTGGTCCTGTTCATCCAGCCCTCCACGGGGTCCTGTTCATCCAGCCCCAACCGGCTCGATCAATCGGGGTCCTGTTCATCCAGAGGTAACACCACGGGGTCCTGTTCATCCACCCCCACCAGGAACTGTTCATCCAAACCCCCCAGCAACGCTCACTGTTCATCCAGAGGCAGCATCGACCAGCTTCAGTTAGCAGCAGTAGTGAAGGAATCGCTCGATCGGGTTCAATTAACAGCCATCGATCGATCGCTCGGGTTCAGTAACGCGTAGCCTGCAGTGCAATCGCTCGGGTTCAGTAGGCGAACACCTCGCTTGGGTTCAGTTAGAGCCCAACGCCTTGCACCCACGCACGTGCGTGTACGAGAGAAACGCACAAACCTCCGTGCATCGCTCGGCCCCGGCCACACACCGTAACCGGGAACACCCCGATATTTTCCTCTCCCTCGCTTCTACCACGGTTTTTTCGTCATGGACGGCCTAAAGAATGTCATGCAGCTGCGTCTCCGGCCCGCCCAGGACGAAAAGCCCATTTTCTGTCATGATTTTTTGTCATAGAAGTAGGCGCCCACCACATCTATGATGATACCGGGTTTTGTCACAATTATCGTCATAGAAGTGTCATAAGTACGACAGAAAAAAAATTCGTTCGGCCCAAAATGTCACGGATGTGTCTTTTTTTGTAGTGGGAAGAGTTGATTGAAAAATGCAAGGTCAAGTTTGACATGGCCAATTATTCTCATTTGAGCATCATGAAGTGTTCTCCGGCTACCTCAGCCAAGTGCACACTAGCCGTGATCTTGAGATTGATATGGTCAAACAAATGCATCAGAAATAGGAGGTACAAACTCTTTGACTTGTCTGCTCAATATATATTCCTTCAGCCCCCAAGTCTTAGTCATAGGAAGATTGTATTGACTGTGGAAAAGACTTCAACCTTTACTTCAGGTCATAGCCACCATGAGCCGTCTTGTCTTGAAAAAAGATGAGCCGGATCAATTAAATCATTTTCTGAATAAACTCTCACCTCATAGCCCTCACAGGCCGGGTTATCTTTTAAAAAAGATGAACCGGATTTGTCTGTCACTGCTTCATAAAAGAAACTTTCTGCACCCATTATCCCCCAAGTGCCAAGTGCTATTGCTTTCAAAGGGCTTGGGACTTTTTCTGTGTTTATACTGTGACATAACTGTTGATAATTATTCAACCTCTTGCTTACAGAAAGCCTCCGCTTAATTTCAATCTCAATTAGCTGATTTGAAAAACCGACTTGAGCTGCAAGAAGCTGAGACCCGGAAAGCTGACACCAAGTTCAAATTCAGCTTGGATGAAGCAGAAAAGCTAAAACCCGAGTTCAATACCGAGAAAGCCGCCTGGGCTGAAGAAAAGACTGCCCTGGTAGAGAGAGCCGAAAATGCTGAAGCCTCTTTGCAAGAGGTCACCACAGAACTTTCCGGCTTAAAACGTCATATCACATAGATAACTACTGCTATTTTTGGTAAGTAATACCTAAATAGTGTAATCAATTTTAGCGATCACTTTGTAAGCCATTGATGGTGTCTACAACTACGTCGATATTTCCTCCAAGAGGAAGGGATGATGTAGCACAGTGACGGTAGGTATTTCCCTCAGTGATGAAACCAAGGTTATCGAACCAGTAGGAGAACCAAGCAACACAACGTAAGCAGCACCTGCACACAAACAACAACACCTCGCAACCTGACATTTTAAAGGGGTTGTCAATCCTTTTCGGGGTACGACGCCTCAAGATAGGCAAAAGGACGTGAGGTAAATTGTAGTAGATTGATAGATCGAACGCCAAATAAAATAAAGAGAGATAAAACGCAACAAGATAATTTTGTATTTTTGGTTTAATAGATTTGAATAAAACGCAAAGGAAAAGTAGATAGAAAGGAAAATATATGATAAACATGACCCCGGGGACCGTAGGTTTCACTAGTGGCTTCTCTCGAGAAAATAGCAAACAGTGGGTAAACAAATTACTGTTGGGCAATTGATAGAACTTCAAATAATTATGACGATATCCGGGCAATGATCATTATATAGGCATCACGCCCAAGATTAGTAGACCAACTCCTGCCTGCATCTACTACCATTACTCCACACATCGACCGCTATCCAGCATGCATCTAGTGTATTAAGTTCATGGAAAAATGGAGTAATGCAATAAGAACGATGACATGATGTAGACAAGATCCGTTATCTATTGCGGCAGATAGGGATCCCATCTTTTTATTCTTAGTAGCAACGATACATATGTGTCGGTTCCTTTTCTGTCACTGGGATCAAGCATCGTAAGATCGACCCACTACCGAGCACTGAGGGAGACCTGGACTAAGGGGTCCTCGGGCGTCCGGCCTGTTAGCCATGGGCCGGACTGATGGGCTGTGAAGATACAAAGACTGAAGACTCTACCCGTGTCTGGATGGGACTCTCCTTGGCGTGGTAGGCAAGCTTGGCGATCAAATATGTAGATTCCTTTCTCTGTAACTGACCTTTGTGTAACCCTAGATCCTCCCGGTGTCTATATAAACCGGAGGACTTAGTCCGGAGGAGAGGGATAACCATAGTCATACAGGCTAGACTTTTAGGGTTTAGCCACTACGATGTCGTGGTAGATCAACTCTTGTAATACTCATATTCATCAAGATCAATCAAGCAGGAAGTAGGGTATTACCTCCATAGAGAGGGCCCGAACCTGGGTAAACATTGTGTCCCTCGTCTCCTGTTACCATCATCCTTATACGCATAGTTCGGGACCCCCTACCCGAGATCCGCCGGTTTTGACACCGACATTGGTGCTTTCATTGAGAGTTCCACTGTGGCGTCGAAGACAGGATCGATGGCTCGCCTTGTTCTCAAGGACAATATCACCTCCGGAAGAGTGCTGGCCCCAGGACAAACCCTCCGGCTGGGCGGCTTTACCATGACCGCATGTTCGGGCGTTGAGCCGACGGTGAACTCCCGGGTCATCGAAAATCCCCTTCGTATCGACTCCGGACACTCCAAGCGGATGGATCCAGCGGAGCTTTCGTCTTTAAACGAACTCCTCGACCGCATCGCCGCCCTGGGGGTCGCTGCAGACTACGATCGAATTGAGCTTAAACCTGATCAGAGAGAAATCAAATCTCCGCCGATCACCCACCAGATAGCGGTAGTCGAGGAGCGAGACGACAACTCTTCCTCCATACTAAGGACAGACAATGTCCACATCTCCGTTCTCAAAGAACCGGACACCCATCTGCGAGGAGATGTATCCCGCCCTCCGAACATAGAATCGGACGGCGGGCCTAGGAAATTAGTGGATATCCCGGAGCCCGATCTGTTAAATTCGGACGACCTTCAGATTCCGGATCCAAAATTGGGTCAGGGTTCGGATTTAAAACCACCCACCCATACATAAGCGCTCTCATGAGGATACAACAGCAGTCGCAGGAAATGGTCCACCACTTCTGGGCCAGATTCCTTCTTGTCGAAGACAAGATTAAAGATTGCCACGACGAGGAAGCAATCTCAGCGTTTCGAAACAATTGCACGGAGGAAGGAATCCTCAATGCCATCAACCGCCGTCGCATATTACACTTTGCTAACATGGCAACTATCATACAGAAGTACATCGCAATGGAAAGCGTCTGGAAAACCCAGGCAGCCCGTTGGGAACCATCGGTCCACATTCAACCCCTCGTTCAGGGGAAAAGGGTGCACCCTCGTGGCACGCCCGGCCCAATAGTAAATAAATACAAATCCACCACGGGGCGCGGAACCATTCTGGAAGGATGGCTCGATGGGCCATGCAAAATACACGCAACACCGGATAACATACCAACCCATAGCCTTAGAGCATGTTGGATACTCCGGCAAGTGGCCAAGAGCGGCGAAGATATCCTCACCAAGAATACACCAGAACAACACCCCCCTGAAGACGACGACCCCAAAGTACTGACGGTCTTCGAGACATTCGCTTCAAACAATAGGCGCAAAAGGGCACTCCGCGAACTCGCCGAAGTCTGCCAAATCGCAGCAATAAACCCTTGGAATGATGATACGTCTCCGTCGTATCTATAATTTTTTATTGTTCCATGCCAACAACTTTTCATATACTTTTGGCAACTTTTTATACTATTTTTGGGACTAACATATTGATCCAGTGCCCAGTGCCAGTTCCTGTTTGTTGCATGTTTTATGTTTCGCAGAAACCCCATATCAAACGGAATCCAAACGGGATAAAAACGGACGGAGAATATTTTTGGAACATTTGGAGAATTCCGGAAGAAGAATCAACGCGAGACGGTGCCCGAGGTGGCCACGAGGCAGGGGCGCGCCTGCCCCCCTGGGCGCGCCCCTGACCCTCGTGGGCCACCCGTAAGGCGGTTGCTTCTCAACTTCGGACGCAAGAAAGCTATTTTTTGGTAAAAAAATCACGACAAAGGTTTCAATCCAATCGGATTTACGGATCTCCATATATACACGAAACAGTGAAAGGGCAAGGGAGAGAACGCAGAAACAGAGAGAGACAGATCCAATCTCGGAGGGGCTCTCGCCCCTCCCACGCCATGGAGGCCAAGGACCAGAGGGGAAACCCTTCTACCATCTAGGGAGAAGGTCAAGGAAGAAGAAGAAGGATGGGGGCTCTCTCCCCCTCTCTTCCGGTGGCGCCGGAACGCCGCCGGGGGCCATCATCATCACCGCGATCTTCACCAACACCTCCGCCATCTTCACCAACATCTCCATCACCTTCCTCCCTCTATCTATAGCGGTCCACTCTCCCGCAACCCGCTGTACCCTCTACTTGAACATGGTGCTTTATGCTTCATATTATTATCCAATGATGTGTTGCCATCCTATGATGTCTGAGTAGATTTTCGTTGTCCTATCGGTGGTTGATGAATTGCTATGATTGATTTAATTTGCTTGTGCTTATGTTGCTGTCCTTTGGTGCCCATCATATGAGCGCGCGCGTGGATCACACCATAGGGTTAGTTGTATGTTGATAGGACTGTGTATTGGAGGGCAAGGGTGACAGAAGCTTCAGCCTAGCATACAAATTGATGCATACGGGATTGAAGGGGGATCAATATATCTTAATGCTATGGTTGGGTTTTACCTTAATGAACGTTAGTAGTTGCGGATGCTTGCTAATAGTTCCAATCATAAGTGCATAGAATTCCAAGTCAGGGGTGACATGCTAGCAGTGGCCTCTCCCACATAAAACTTGCTATCGGTCTAGTAAAGTAGTCAATTGCTTAGGGACAATTTCGCAACTCTTACCACCACTTTTCCACACTCGCTATATTTACTTTATTGTGTCTTTATATTAAAAGCCCCTAGTTTTATTTATGTACTCTTTATCTTCTTGCAAACCTATCCAAAAACACCTACAAAGTACTTCTAGTTTCATACTTGTTCTAGGTAAAGCGAACGTCAAGCGTGCGTAGAATTGTATCGGTGGTCGATAGAACTTGAGGGAATATTTGTTCTACCTTTAGCTCCTCATTGGGTTCGACACTCTTACTTATCGAAAGAGGCTACAATTGATCCCCTATACTTGTGGGTTATCAAGACCTTTTTCTGGCGCCGTTGCCGGCGAGCAATAGCGTGGGGTGAATATTCTCGTGTGTGCTTGTTTGCTTTATCACTAAGTAATTTTTATTTGTTGTTCTTAGTTGTTTTCTATCTTTAGTTATGGGTAGGAAACGCAAAATACCAAAAAAACTAGTTGTACCTACTGAACCAATAGTTGAAGAACCACTCAAAATCTATCACACTCCTGAAGCTTTTTACTTGGATCATCTTCGATCCCTATGTGCTCATGCTGAAACCCCAACAAAGCTTAGTTGAGGGCAGATCTTTAGATGAGCATGCTTGTTATGTGCGACACCGCATATCTGAAAAGGGGAAACTTTTACTGGGTCAAATTCATCGTTTGCAATGCTATGCTTGGAATTTATGTGAAATATATGATTTTACTTGTTGTTCTGAAAACCCTAAGAAACACCTTCCCTACCAATGTGAGTTTAGTGAAAATGGAATCGTATCTTCGTATACTAAGGGTGTTTATAATTACTATGATGTTCAACAAATTGAAGAATTTGTTGCTTTTAAGGGTGCTTATGAAATTGCTTCTTTGATTGAAAAGTATGGTGCTACTCTTTACAAATCTGAAAATTTTGCCATACTTAAATATTGCTATGATAATTATGCTTCTAATGCCTATGTTAAACCATATATTGAGGACTCCTCCGCTGCCCAAGAAGAGACTAATATTTTGCAGGAGTCTATGGAAGAAGAAATTGATGAAACTGTGAGCTCATTGGATGAAAAAGATGATGAGAGAGCGAAGAACAAAAGGAGGAAGAGCGGATTAGCTACCCGTGCCCACCTTCTAATGAGAGTAACTCTTCAACTCATACATTGTTTAATTTCCCTTCGTACTTACCGAAGGATGATTGCTATGATGATTGTTATGATCCCGTTAATTCTTTTGAAATATCCCTTTTTGATGATGCTTGCTACGCTTGTGGCCAAGATGCCAATATGAATTATGATTATAGAGATGAACTTGCTATAGTTCCTTATGTTAAACATGAAATTGTTGCTATTGCACCCATGCATGATAGTCCTATTATCTTTTTGAATTCTCCAAACTACACTATATCGGAGAAGTTTGCACTTATTAAGGATTATATTGATGGGTTGCCTTTTACCGTTGCACATGATGATTTTGATGAATATAATATGCATGTGCTTGCTGCTCCTACTTGCAATTATTATGAGAGAGGAACTATATCCCCACCTCTCTATGTTTCCAACATGATAAAATTGCAAGAAACTGTTTATACTATGCATTGGCCTTTACTATGTGTGCATGAATTGTTCTTTTATGACATGCTGATGCATAGGAAGAGAGTTAGACTTCATAATTGCTTGATATATGTTGCTTTTTGCTCACTACTAAATGCCAAATCATTGCTAATTAAAATTGGCTTTGATATACCTTAGGATCCGGGTGGATTCACTACTTGAGCACTATATGCCTAGCTTAATGTCTTTAAAGAAAGCGCTGCCAGGGAGACAATCCGGAAGTTTTAGAGAGTCATTTATTTCTGTTGTGTGCTTTTATAAAGTTTAAAAATAAAAATAATGTGCCAAGGTTTGCCTTTAGGATGTTTACGATGTTTGTTGGTTTGTGCGGTGCAGGACAGAAACTTTGGCTGTAGTGCGCGATTTTACACTTTTTACTGGAACATCAAACGGTTCTGATTCTTTTTGCACTATATTTCTACACAAATTGTTTATTTTTCCTAATTTTGGTAGAATTTGTCAAGTATCAGAATTATGGTGAATGTTCAGTTTATTACAGACTGTTCTGTTTTAGACAGATTCTGTTTTTGATGCATAGTTTGCTTGTTTTGATGAAACTATCAATTCATATCAGTGGATTAAGCCATGGAAAATCTATATTACAGTAGACACAATGGAAAAACAAAATATGAATTGGTTTGCAACAGTACTTAGTGTAGTGATTTGCTTTATTATACTAACGGATCTTACCGAGTTTTCTGTTGAAGTTTTGTGTGGATGAAGTGTTCGATGATCGAGGAGGTCTCGATGTGAGAAGAAGGAAGAGAGGCAAGAGCTCAAGCTTGGGGATGCCCAAGGAACCCCAAGTAAATACTCAAGGAGACTCAAGCGTCTAAGCTTGGGTATGCCCCGGAAGGCATCCCCTCTTTCTTCAACAAGTATCGGTATGTTTTCAGATTCGTTTCGTTCATGTGATATGTGCAAATCTTGGAGCGTCTTTTGCATTTAGTTTTCATTTTTCTTTTATGCACCATGCTGGTATGAGATAGTCCTTGGTTGATTTATAGAATGCTCTTTGCACTTCACTTATATCTTTTGAGTATGGCTTTATAGAATGCTTCATGTGCTTCACTTATATCATTTGAAGTTTTTATTGCCTGTTTCTCTTCACTTAGACAACCGCCATTTGTAGAATGCTCTTTTTCTTCACTTATATTTGTTAGAGCGTGGGCATATCTTTTGTAGAAAGAATTAAACCCTCTTGCTTCACTTATATCTATTTAGAGAGATGACAGGAACTGGTCATTCACATGGTTAGTCATAAAATCCTACATAAAACTTGTAGATCACTGAATATGATATGTTTGATTCCTTGCAATAGTTTTGCGATATAAAAATGGTGATATTGAGTCATGCTAGTGGGTAGTTGTGGATCGTAGAAATACTTGTGTTGAAGTTTGTGATTCCCGTAGCATGCACGTATGGTGAACCGTTATGTAACGAAGCCGGAGCATGATTTATTTATTGATTGTCTTCCTTATGAGTGGCGGTCGGGGACGAGCGATGGTCTTTTCCTACCAATCTATCCCCTTAGGAGCATGCGCGTAGTACTTTGTTTCGATGACTAATAGATTTTTGCAATAAGTATGTGAGTTCTTTATGACTAATGTTGAGTCCATGGATTATACGCACTCTCACCCTTCCATTATTGCTAGCCTCTTCAGTACCGTGCATTGCCCTTTCTCACCTCGAGAGTTGGTGCAAACTTCGCCGGTGCATCCAAACCCCGTGATACGATACGCTCTATCACACATAAGCCTCCTTATATCTTCCTCAAAACAGCCACCATACCTACCTATCATGGCATTTCCATAGCCATTCCGAGATATATTGCCATGCAACTTCCATCATCATCATATACATTACTTGAGAATTTATTGTCATATTGCTTTGCATGATCGTAATATAGCTAGCATGCTGTTTTCATGGCTTGTCCGTTTTTTGATGTCATTGCTACGCTAGATCGTTGCACATCCCGGTACACCGCCGGAGGCATTCATATAGAGTCATATCTTTGTTCTAGTATCGAGTTGTAATATTGAGTTGTAAGTAAATAAAAGTATGATGATCATCATTATTAGAGCATTGCCCCAGTGAGGAAAGGATGATGGAGACTATGATTCCCCCACAAGTCGGGATGAGACTCCGGACGAAAAAAAGAGAAGGCCAAAAAAAAGGAAAAAAAGAGAAAAAAATGAGAGAAAAAGAGAGAAGGGGCAATGCTACTATCCTTTTACCACACTTGTGCTTCAAAGTAGCACCATGTTCTTCATATAGAGAGTCTCTTGAGTTATCACTTTCATATACTAGTGGGAATTTTCATTATAGAACTTGGCTTGTATATTCCGATGATGGGCTTCCTCACATGCCCGTGGTCTTCATGAGCAAGCAAGTTGGATGCACACCCACTTAGTTTCAGTTTGAGCTTTCATACACTTACAGCTCTAGTGCATCCGTTGCATGGCAATCCCTACTCCTCACATTGACATCAATTGATGGGCATCTCCATAGCCCGTTGATTAGCCGTGTCGATGTGAGACTTTCTCCTTTTTGTCTTCTCCACATAACCCTCATCATATTCTATTCCACCTATAGTGCTATGTCCATGGCTCACGCTCATGTATTGCGTGAAAGTTGAAAAGGTTTGAGAACATCAAAAGTATGAAACAATTGCTTGGCTTGTCATCGGGGTTGTGCATGATGTGAATATTTTGTGTGGTGAAGATGGAGCATAGCCAGACTATATGATTTTGTAGGGATAACTTTCTTTGGCCATGTTATTTTGAAAAGACATGATTGCTTTATTAGTAGGCTTGAGGTATTATTGTTTTTATGTCAAATGATAGATTATTGCTTTGAATCACTCGTTTCTTAATATTCATGCCATGATTAGATACATGATCAAGATTATGCTAGGTAGCATTCCACATAAAAAATTATCTTTTTATCATTTACCTACTCAGGGACGAGCAGGAATTAAGCTTGCGGATGCTGATACGTCTCCGTCGTATCTATAATTTTTGATTGTTCCATGCCAATATTATACAACTTTCATATACTTTTGGCAACTTTTTATACTATTTTTGGGACTAACATATTGATCCAGTGCCCAGTGACAGTTCCTGTTTGTTGCATGTTTTATGTTTCGCAGAAACCCCATATCAAACGGAATCCAAACGGGATAAAAACGGACAGAGAATATTTTTGGAATATTTGGAGAATTCCGGAAGAAGAATCAACGCGAGACGGTGCCCGAGGTGGCCACGAGGCAGGGGCGCGCCTGCACCCCTGGGCGCGCCGCTGACCCTCATGGGCCACCCGTAAGGCGGTTGCTGCTCAACTTCGGACGCAAGAAAGCTAATTTTTGGTTAAAAAAATCACGGCGAAGGTTTCAATCCAATCAGAGTTACGGATCTCCATATATACACGAAATGGTGAAAGGGCAAGGGGGGAACGCAGAAACAGAGAGAGACAGATCCAATCTCGGAGGTGCTCTCACCCCTCCCACGCCATGGAGGCCAAGGACCAGAGGGGAAACCCTTCTCCCATCTAGGGAGAAGGTCAAGGAAGAAGAAGAAGGAGGGGGGCTCTCTCCCCCTCGCTTCCGGTGGCGCGGGAATGCCGCCGGGGGCCATCATCATCACCGCGATCTTCACCAACACCTCCGCCATCTTCACCAACATCTCCATCACCTTCCCACCTCTATCTACAGCGGTCCACTCTCCCGCAACCCGCTGTACCCTCTACTTGAACATGGTGCTTTATGCTTCATATTATTATCCAATGATGTGTTGCCATCCTATGATGTCTGAGTAGATTTTCGTTGTCCTATCGGTGGTTGATGAATTGCTATGATTGATTTAATTTGCTTGTGGTTATGTTGCTGTCCTTTGGTGCCCATCATATGAGCGCGCGTGTGGATCACACCATAGGGTTAGTTGTATGTTGATGGGACTATGTATTGGAGGGCAAGGGTGATAGAAGCTTCAGCCTAGCATAGAAATTGATGCATACGGGATTGAAGGGGGACCAATATATCTTAATGCTATGGTTGGGTTTTACCTTAATGAACGTTAGTAGTTGCGGATGCTTGCTAATAGTTCCAATCATAAGTGCATAGAATTCCAAGTCAGGGGTGACATGCTAGCAGTGGTCTCTCCCACATAAAACTTGCTATTGGTCTAGTAAAGTAGTCAATTGCTTAGGGACAATTTCGCAACTCTTACCACCACTTTTCCACACTCGCTATATTTACTTTATTGTGTCTGTATCTTAACAGCCCCTAGTTTTATTTACGTGCTCTTTATCTTCTTTCAAACCTATCCAAAAACACCTACAAAGTACTTCTAGTTTCATACTTGTTCTAGGTAAAGCGAACGTCAAGCGTGCGTAGAGTTGTATCGGTGGTCGATAGAACTTGAGGGAATATTTGTTCTACCTTTAGCTCCGCGTTGGGTTCGACACTCTTACTTATCAAAAGAGGCTACAATTGATCCCCTATACTTGTGGGTTATCAAACGACATAGCTATAACTTTCAATGCCAGTGACGAACCAAAACACAGAGTAGTTCGAGTACCAGCCGCCTTGGTTCTCAGTCCGATTGTGGACGGCTTTCGGCTCACCAAGGTTCTCATGGACGGCGGCAGCGGACTAAACCTCATCTACGAGGATACACTCCACAAGATGGAAATAGACATGAGGCGTATCAAGCAAAGCAGCACGTCCTTCCGAGGAATCATCCCCAGTCGGGAGGCGCAGTGTGCGGGAAAAATCACACTTGACGTGGTATTCGGCACACCGGAGAACTATCGGTCCGAAGAAATATCCTTCCAAGTGGCCCCTCTCAACAACGGATATCACGCCCTGCTGGGGCGAGACGCTTTTACTCGCTTCCAAGCTATACCTCATTATGGGTACATGAAGCTCAAGATGCCTGGGCCCAACGGCATAATCACTCTTATTAGTGATCCGGACATAGCACTCCGCGCCGAAAACAAAACCGCATCCCTGGCCCTCGAGGCATTATCTGAAGCCCTCACGGCCGAAGAACTAACCGCATTACGCTCTACGGTGGATAGGGACGACGTGATCCTAGACAAACGACCCAAGCCCACCTCCTTCAAACCAGCAGAAGAAATAGTCAAATTCCAAGTCCATCCAATGGACCCCAACAAGACATCATCTATTGGGGCACAACTCGACCCAACGGTCGATGCCGCGCTATGAAAGTTCCTGTGCGAGAATTGGGACATATTCGCCTGGCACCCTTCTGACATGCCAGGAATCCCACGCAGGCTAGCCGAACACAGCCTCAATATCCTTAAGGGATATAAACCGGTAAAAGAAACACGGCGGCGTTTCTCCGAACCCAAACGACAAGCTATGGGAGAAGAGATAGCCAAGTTACTCGAAGCCGGATTCATCAAAGAAATAAAACACCTAGACTGGCTACCAAACCTGGTGATGGTACCAAAGAAGGATAAATCCTGGCGCCTATGTGTCGATTTCAAATACCTCAACAAGGCCTGCCATAAGGATCCCTTCCCCTCCCCCGGATCGATCAGATCATCGATGCAACCGCAGGACACAACTCACTGTGTTTTCTCGACGCATACTCCGGATACCATCAGATCAAGATGAAGGAGTCTGATCAAGCCACAACGGCATTCATTACCCCATATGGGCCTTTCCGCTTCAACACTATGCCTTTCGGGCTAAAAAACGTGGGCGCTACTTACCAACGCATGATTCAAACATGCCTGGAAAAGCATATCGGCAAGACAGTAGAAGCATATGTGGATGACGTCGTCATTAAGACCAGGCACGTCGAGTCGCTAATAGACGATTTACGTCTTACATTCGACAACCTCCGTACATACGACATTAAGCTCAATCCATAAAAATGTGTTTTCGGCGTCCCCGCCGGAAAACTGCTGGGCTTCATTGTTTCCAGCAGAGGAATCGAAGCAAATCCAGCCAAAATCCGAGCTTTGTCGCAATTGGCTACACCAATAGACCTTAAACAGGTCCAAAAACTGGCCGGATGTGTGGCAGCGTTAAGCCGCGTTATCTCTAGATTGGGAGAAAAGGCATTGCCACATTGTACCGCTTACTACGGCGCATCGATCATTTCGAGTGGACGGATGCGGCAACGGCCGGACTGGAAGAAATAAAAGCCCTCCTAGCGAGCAACCCAATCCTGGCCGCGCCAAATGTGGGCGAACCCATGCTATTATACATATCGGCAACACACCAGGTGGTGAGCGCCGTGCTCGTTGTTGAGCGAGAGCAGGTCGGACACAAGTTCCCGCTTCAGAAGCCTGTATATTACGTATCCACTATTCTCACACCATGCAAATCCCGGTACCCTCATTATCAAAAGATAGCATACGCGGTCTTTATGGCATCCCGGAAGCCGCGACACTATTTTCAAGAGTGTTCGATCACGGTGGCTTCCGAAGTACCACTCAATGATATAATAAACAACCGCGATGCTACGGGCCGGATTGCCAAATGGGCCATTGAGCTCCTTCCATTCGACATAACATACAAACCACGTCGAGCCATTAAATCCCAAGTATTGGTGGACTTCATCGTTGAATGGACAGAGGCCGAACTCCCTAAGGAGTACGACACATATTCCAACTGGGTCATGTATTTGGATGGCTCCAAATGCTCGCAGGATTAGGAGCGGGTGTCGTTTTAACGTCCCCCACTGGAGATGTAGTCCAGTACGTACTCCAGATAATATATACAGACTCCAATAACGCAGCTGAATACGAGGCCTTATTGCATGGTCTTTGGATGGCCGTCTCCATGGGCATACAACGCCTAGAAGTGCGTGGGGACTCAAACCTCGCAATATCTCAAATAAACAGAGATTTTGACGCCAAAGATCCGAAGATGGCGGCTTATCGCAATGCCGTCTTAATGTTGGCTCAGTTCGAGGGGCTCGAGTTTCATCACGTGGCTCAAGAAAGTAGTCAAGCGGCGGACGTCCTCGCTCGCATCGGTGCCAAACGCGACCCCGTCCCACCTAACATCTTTCAGAAAGGCTTTTTAAGCCATCCGTGGTGTGGCAAGGGGAGGGCGGCGACACTAGTCCGGACCCGAGCACAACCCCAGATTCCGAACACACCGCTATCATCGGGGGCTCAGCCACCGAAGTAACACCATCGACCCATCTCATTATAGCAGTAATTGCCCCATGGACTGAACCCTACTTGGCCTACCTTAATAGGAAGGAACTCCCCGAGGATCAAAACGAGGCCCGCCGTGTTGTCCGGCGTTCAAAGGGCATGGTGGCGGCTGGTGCTCGGGCCCTTGTTAGCAAGGCCTTCCGTACAGGTTTTTATTGGCCGACGACCCGAGCAGACGTGCAGGACCTTGTCCAACGTTGCGTCGGATGCCAGCTTTTCGCTAACCAGAGCCATATGCCACCCACCGCTCTACAAACAATCCCCATCACTTGGCCTTTCGCGGTCTGGGGGCTTGATATGGTCGGACCCCTTAAAGGAGGAAGCCATAAGAAAAAATATCTGTTGGTCATGGTGGATAAATTCACTAAGTGGATAGAGGCCAAACCAGTTAAAACGGCCGAGGCTGGACGAGTGATAGACTTTATATCCGGCGTTGTACACCGTTATGGTGTTCCACACAGCATCATCACTGATAACGGCTCCAACTTTATAGCCGATGAGGTGAAAAATTGGTGCGCCAATCTGGGCATTAAGCTCGATTACGCCTCCGTCTATCACCCGCAAACAAACGGTCAAGTCGAATGGGACAATGGTCTTATTATGAGCGGCATCAAACCTAGGCTGGTACGATCCTTGAAGGAATCAGACAAGCACTGGGTTGAGGAGCTTGACTCCATACTCTGGGGGCTGCGGACCACGTCGAATCGCTCTACCGGATGCACACCTTTCTTCATGGTGTACGCCGCAGAGGCGGTGTTGCCCTGCGACATTATTCATGACTCACCTCGAGTGCACATGTACGAAGAGAGAGAAGCCAAGCTCGATCGGCGGGACAACCTTGACGCCCTAGAGGAGGAGCGCGACATTGCAAAAGCCCGTTCCGCATTTTATCAACAACAGGCTCGCGGATATCAAAGCAGAGAAGTACGGGCCAAGACTTACAATGTTGGCGAACTCGTTGTACGCTTGCCGGAGAAGAAAAAGGACAAACTCAAGCCCAAATGGGAAGGTCCCTTCATCATTGACGAAGTTCTCACTGGAGGAGCGTACCGCCTGCGTGATGCGTCAGATAATCGCTTAGAGCCGAACCCTTGGAACGCGGCCAGACTCCGAAGATTCTATGCTTAGCGCCGAACTCTTTGTTTGTCTCCTCTTCCCCATTGTTCCTTTTGTTTTTTCCACTCTTTTCGCCTTTCCCCCCTTTCTTTTTTAGCCTCAAAGCTTTTCGCGCGGCTCAACCGCGCACCGGTAACATACACATACTTCAATATGTACGTCCATCATACGTGGGGGCTTCTTAGACAGAAGCTTGTTATTATTTTTCGAGCATCAAGCTCATTACATATGCGTTTTTCCATATGTCCCTTTTCTTCGCCATTATATGCATCGATATGACTTAAGTTTTGGCCAAGCTGGGTTGCATGGCTCCTGTGCTTATGCCCTACATTCCCGTTAGTTCGGCTAGGGCATAAAGGGAGCACCTCTGCGATTGTTACTACCGGGTCATCTGGATGTGTACCTCAGACTGGGTGAAGCCGAAAGCTAGCGTTCTTAAGGGAATATTCGGTCGGTGGATTAAAGATGTTTTTTGCATTTACTACATTGTGAACCCCCAGAAGTTAAAACATACTGCGATTTTTTAATCACAGTTCGGACATGCGCGTTAACGCATGCGTACCCAGGGAAAGGAACCCTTAACGGAACTATTCTCTCCGGAAAATGTTTCTTACAATCTTAATGTAATATAACATAACTAGCCGGATACAACTTGTCTGTTCAAGCAACTATGACCCCTACCCCTGGTTTCCACGCATACACCGGTCTATTCGGCCGCAATAGTATTCGGAAACACTCCGCACCTTCGGGTCCATAGGTCGATGCGAAAAGGTCTGCCATGACAATCGTTTTACAATTCAGCTAGAAGGAAAATACACAGTCACTTGGACTCAAACATTTCCTCCTCTATACTGTCCAGCAGGCTATCTAACTTACAATCCTGCCGGGAAAACTTGGCGGCTACTTTTATTTGGTCATATACCAAACTAACGGGAACTTCTTTCCCATCTGACCCTAGAGGTCCGACCCGATCCATATGATTTGGATCAAGCTTGGTGTACCGTGTTTTCACTATGGCCCAGGCCTCTCGCGCACCCTCCTGGCAGGCCAATATTTTCCACAATCGAAAGCGTCGCCGCGCTCCCTTGAATAACTCTAGGAGCTCCTCCATCTTTCCTAGAGGAGAGGCAGATGGCAACAAGGCCTTGGCAACGCTTCGCATCGCCTGCCGAGCTTGCTCATGCATGCGCGATAGCTCTTGTAGCAGATCGCCCGAGAATCCGGACATCTCCTTTTCGGGACAACCGGTCAGCATACCTGCAGATGTAACTCTGTCAGTCCCTGTTATGTCCGAATTACTATAACATATAGTTTGGCCACATACTGAAGATACCACCTCGCAGCCTTTTGTTCTCCTTTATGGAGTCAGCTAACTGGGCCCCCACATCTTTCAGTTCTTCGCCCAGCTGGGTGTTTGAATCTTGAAGTTTGTTTTTCTCCTGTCTGACTCGGGCCAGCACCCGCTTACCTGCGGCATGTAGTCTTTTCGACTCTTTCTCCTCCAGTTGATCTGACGATCCTGATAAGCCGCAGTGTTAACACAGCTGCTATACAATTACTATTTCTCGATGGAGGGAAATATTACCTACAGACGCCTTCTTGGATTTTCCAGTTCGGCGGTAACTGCAGTTAACTATGTCCGGCACTTGTCTAGCTCTTGGGCTAGCAGGTCATTCTTCTCAGAAAGAATCTACTTATACAACGATCCTCAAATCAGTTGTACCAACTACTTTAAGTCTCGGGGGCTACTGGCATATGATTATCATATTCGGACACAGTAAATTTATCTGTGCATCTTTTAAATGCTGCTTTGTGGCTCTGCCGAGCCCATCTCGAGTAGCTCGGATATAGGCATCAGCCGAGCTAAAGGCATTAAACTCTCGTCCCAGAAGCGGGGGTCCCGTAAAATGGCCCTCCGGCGCCGGTGATTCATGGCGCTCTCCACCTCTGAGTTGGTGATGGACATATCTTCCGTGCTTTCAGCTGGAGGACAGTCCGGCGTCACTCCCATATCGGCCCTCGGCTCCTCGACTTGGGCCGGATCCCGGCTGTCGGGGGTATAACGAGCCGGATCCCCGGACAAAGTCCGGCGAACTCTTTTCCTGATACAGGGCAAACATGAAAGTCATAGTTGGATGCGACTATTAAACAAAAACATACTCGCGAACTCGTCCTCTTTGATGAGGGCCCGACCGTATCTTCATTCGCCTTCCTCTTCGAAGGTTTGCCCGGTACGGGAGCCGCTCTCTTTGGAATCACTCTTGGAGTAGCATGGCGCGTCGAGCGCCTCCCCTTTGAAGCACATGACGGTGTGGTGGGTGAGGTAGAATGAGAAAACTCTTTTGGACAAGGTGTCTCCTGATTACTTACGTGTGAAGTAGGGAGAAGACCGGGATAATCAGCGATGATGGCTACTTCTGTGCCGTCGTAGCTCGTTTGGTAAAACACCCCATTCCCGAGCACCACGAATATATCCGGATCCTCTTCGCATCCGGGGTCAAGGTCCCAGTTGTGGCCCTCGGGCTGCGGGGCAGGGCTGTAAAGCCCCTCGGAAATCTTTCGCCAGTGCTGTTACAAATGGACAGGTTAATGTTCATTGAGCGTAGCTCAGGGAGTGGAATGAGTAGGGCAGAGGAGTTGGGAGCTTACCCAGCTAGGAGGACTGTACATAGAATATCCTTCCATGTGCTTGATGCGCAGGAACTCCTCTTCCTCCCCTTTGAACAGTTCGGCCAATATTTTGGCCAGGGCGGCAGGGGTGTCCGGACCCTTCCTGCCGCAGCGGGAGGCGTCATCTTCCCCATTGTAGTGCCACATAGGAAGTCCTCTGTATTGGAGTGGCTAGACCCCCCGCACTATGGAGGTCGCCATTACTTCGACTATCGTATATCCGGACTGGGCAAGCATCTTTATCTTGCTCAAGAGTTGGCGGACTTCCACACTGTCTTCCTCCTTGAAGCTTCGAGTGCGCCAGCTGTGGCGTTTCTTCAAAGGAATACTTGTGAACTCGGGAAGACCCCTCCGGACTGGGTCAGGAAGTGCGACGTCCTCGATGTAGAACCACTCGGAGGTCCACTCTACAGATGCCTTCTTCGGTGTGCCGGATAGGTATCCGGTCTCGGTGATGCGCCATATTTCGGCTCCGCCCACTTCAAATATTGATCCCTCATGGTTACGCGGGACAAGGCAGAAAAACTTTCTCCACAGTTCAAAATGGGCCTCACAACCCAGGAATAGTTCGCATAAAGCGACATAACCCGCAATATGCAGGATGGAGGCTGGACTAAAGTTGTGCAGCTGGAGGCCATAATATTCCAGAAGCCCTCAGAGGAATGGATGAATTGGAAATCCCACGCCCCTTAGCAGATAGGGGACGAAACACACTCGTTCCCCCCGGATGGATTGGGGAAATCCTCCGCTTGGGTTTTGCCGTTGAAGGAGGCCAACCCTGCTCGAACAGGGACCAGATACGCAGGGGGGAGAAACCCATGTATCTGCAGCTTCTCCAGCTGACTATGGGATATGGAGCACTTCTCCCATTTGCCTTTTTCTAGGCCGCAAGGATGGGAGGAGGATCTGGGAATGCTAGACATGTTGGAGTGTTTTTTCCTGGCGATCTTTGAGGATTTTTCTTCCGCGAGATATGAAATGGATATGAGATCCAATCTCTTTAAATACACGCTATCCCTCACATGGCCGGGGTGTCATGTGCAAAAATACCCTGACCTCTCGCATTCGCTCGACATGTGGAAGCTGAAGTTGTTAATACGCAGAAACCGAGGGATACGACATTAAATGGAAGGTCGAATACACTACTTGGAAGTCATAAGTGGAGGAATCCGCCTTGCAATGCCGAAGACAATCTGTGAGCCAAACACCTCGACATTGAAGACTGGTTCGGGGGCTACTGAGGGAGACCTGGACTAAGGGGTCCTCGGGCGTCCGGCCTGTTAGCCATGGGCTAGACTGATGGGCTGTGAAGATACAAAGACTGAAGACTCTACCCGTGTCCGGATGGGACTCTCCTTGGTGTGGAAGGCAAGCTTGGCGATCAAATATGTAGATTCCTTTCTCTGTAACTGACCTTTGTATAACCCTAGATCCTCCCGGTGTCTATATAAACCGGAGGACTTAGTCTGGAGGAGAGGGATAACCATAGTCATACAGGCTAGAATTTTAGGGTTTAGCCACTACGATCTCGTGGTACATCAACTCTTGTAATACTCAAATTCAAGATCAATCAAGCAGGAAGTAGGGTATTACCTCCATAGAGAGGGCCCGAACCTGGGTAAACATTGTGTCCCCCGTCTCCTGTTACCATCATACTTATACGCACAATTCGGGACCCCCTACCCGAGATCCGCCGGTTTTGACACCGACAGGCACCTCTTCCCATTGCAAGATAAATAGATCAAGTTGGCCAAACAAAACCCAAATATCATAGAAGAAATACGAGGCTATAAGAGATCATGCATATAAGAGATCAAAGAAACTCAAATAACTTTCATGGATATAAAAAGATATAACTGGTCATAAACTCGAAGTTCATCATATCCCAACAAACACACCGCAAAAAGAGTTACATCATATGAATCTCCAAGAGACCATTGTATTGAGAATTCAGCGAGAGAGAGGAAGCCATCTAGCTACTAACTACGGACCCGAAGGTCTACAAAGAACTACTCACGCATCATCGGAGAGGCACCAATGGAAGTGGTGAACCCCTATGTGATGGTGTCTAGATTGGATCTGGTGGTTCTGGACTCTGCGGCGGCTGGATGAATATTTCGGCGACGCTTTTAGGGTTTCTGGAATATTGGGGTATTTATAGAGCAAAGAGGTGGTCCGGGGGCACCCGAGGTGGGCACAACCCACCAGGGCGCGCCTGGGCCTCCTGGCGCGCCCTGGTCGGTTGTCCCCTCCTCGGGACTCCCCCCAGGTGCAACCAGGGCCCATCTTCTTCCCTCTGGCCCATAAAAAATCCCCGTAAAGTTTCGGGGCGTTTGGACTCCGTTTGATATTGATTTCCTGCGATGTAAAAAACATGCAGAAAACAGCAACTGGCACTTGGCACTATGTCAATAGGTTAGTACCAAAAAATGATATAAAATGACTATAAAATGATTATGAAACATCCAAGATTGATAATATAACAGCATGGAACAATCAAAAGTTATAGATACGTTGGAGACGTATCAGCATCCCCAAGCTTAACTCCTGCTCGTCCTCGAGTAGATAAGTGATAAAAACAGAATTTTTGATGTGGAGTGTTGTTCATCAAGTCATATCATATTCTTTTCTTTATAGCATGGACATTTGGACTTTTATGTGATTCAAAGAAATAGTCTAGTTTTGACATAATAATTTAGATACTCAAGCATATCAACAAGCAACCATGTCTTTCAAAATATCAATGCTAAAACAAGTTATCCCTAGCCCATCATGCTCAAACATTGGTCCATTCATGAAACACACTCGAATATTAACTACACCCAGTACTTAAGTACGATCATATTGCCTCCTAGTTGGTGCTTTTTATAAGAGAGGATGGAGACTCAAATTCAAAAATAAAAATTTCATAAAGTAAAAGAAAGGCCCTTCGCAGAGGGAAGTAGGGATTTGTAGAGGTGCCAGAGCTCAAAGCGAAAAATAAAGATAAAAACATTTTGGGAGGTATATCCATTCCACCAACGAAAATGACGCAGAGTTCCGAACACTTTCCATGCTAGATATGCCGTAGGTGGTTCCCAAATAGAAAATAAAGTTTATTCCTTTTTCCACCATACTTTCACCTTCCATGGCTAGCCGTATCCACGGGTGCCTTCCATACCAACACTTTCCAAGGAATTTATTATTTGACAACATAAAGTAAATTCATTTTTGCATTTCGGGACTGGGCATCCCTAAAACCTTTGCCTTACTCTCGTGAAATGACAAGTGAATAAACACTCATCATGAGAATAACACATCCAGCATGGAAAATATTAGCCACCCGTTACCGTTCCGCGAGCGAAACAAACACACAAAAGAGAAGTTTATTTTGAAAATTAGAGATGGCACATGCAAATTTGCTTAGAACGGCAAAAGACTACCGCATATAGGTAGATATAGTGGACTGATGTGGCAAAACTGGTTTAAAGGATTTTGGATGCACAAGTAGAGGTCATAGTTGAGAAGCGACCAAGCAAGAAACGAATAATTTCGTAAAGCAAGCATTAAGCATAATTAACACCGAATAATGCACCACAAGTAGGATATAATTTTCATTGCATGATTATTGACTTTCGTGCATGCATAGGGAATCACAAACCTTAACACCAATACTCTTACTAAAGCACAATTACTCATCAACATACTCACATATCACATCATCATATCTCAAAACTATTACTAAGAATCAAGTTTATTTTGTCCAATGATCTTCATGACATTTTTTTACTTTATCCTTCTTGGATATCTATCACTTTGGGAGTAACTTTTATGTGTTGCTTTTCATAAGCTCAAACAAATATAAGTGAAGATCATGAGCATAACAAATTTTCTTTCTCTCAAAATAATTTAAGTGAAGCAAGAGAGAATTTGTTCAAAATTTTACTAACTCTCAAATAAATCTAAGTGAAGCAAGAGAGCATTTCTTCAAAAATAACAAAGCACACCGTGCTCAAAAAGATATAAGTGAAGCACAGAGAGCAATTCTAACAAGTCATGACATAATTTTGGCTCTCTCAAATAGGTGTGTCCAGCAAGGATTGATGACTTAATACAAAAAATAAAACAAGCAAAGACACATATCATACAAGACGCTCCAAGCAAAACACATATTATGTGACGAATAAAAACATAGCCTCGAGTAAAATACCGATAGTCATTGGAAGAAAGCGGGGATGCCACTCGGGGGCATCCCCAAGCTTAATTGGTTGCTCATTCTTGGATAATAGCTTGGGATGCCGGGGCATCCCCAAGCTTCGGCTCTTACATCCTTCCTTCATCCATCATAAGATAACCCAACACTTGAAAACTTCAATCACACAAAACTCAACAAAACCTTCGTGAGATCCGTTGGTATAAGAAAGCAAACCACTACTATAAGTGTTGTATCAAACCTATTCATATTTTGTTTTTGTATTATATCTACTATATTCCAACTTTTCTATGGAAAAAACTCATCAAAGAAAACCATAGAGCCATCAAAATAAGCACACAACACAAAGAAAACAGAATCTGTCAAAACAGAACAGTCTGTAGTAATCTGGAACTTTCGAATACTTCTGTAACTCAAAAACTTCTGAAAAATTAGGACAACTAGGGTAATTTGTATATTGATCTTCTGAAAAAAGAATCAGGGAAAAAGCTCCTATCTGTAATTTAGGAAAATTATTTTCGTGAGCGTAAAGTTTCTGTCTTTTTAGCAAGATCAAACAACTATCACCAAAGAAGATCTTAAAGGCTTTACTTGGCACAAACACTAATGAAAACATAAAAAGCACAATCATACCATAGGCATAATTGTGTAAACACACAAGAACAGAAAGCAAAAAGAAAAAATAAATTTTATTCATTGGGTTGCCTCCCAACAAGCGCTATAGTTTTACGCCCTTAGCTAGGCATAAGGCAAGGATCTAAGTTTTGTCATCTTTGGTTTGAGATCCATAAGATGCCCTCATGATTGATTCATAAGGTGGCTTAATTCTTGTTCTAGGGAAGTGTTCCATACCTTTGCTCAAAGGAAATTGGAACTTAACATTGCCTTCTTTCATATCAATCACGGCACCGATAGTGCGTAAAAACGGTCTACCAAGAATAATTGGGCAAAATGGATTGCAATCAATATCAAGAACAATAAAATCTATGGGCACATAATTTCTATTTGCAAGAATAAGAACATAATTAATTCTTCCCATAGGCTTTTTAATAGTAGAATCCGCCAAGTGCAAATTCGAAGAACATGATTCAATATCGGTAAGACCAAGCACATCACATAAAGATTTCAGAATTGTGGAAACACTAGCACCCAAGTCAAACAAAGCAAAACACTCATAATTTTTAATCTTGACTTTGGTAGTAGGTTCCCACTCATCATGCAATTTTCTAGGAATTGAAACATCCAATTCCAATTTTTCATCCAAAGCTTTCATCATAGCATCAACAATATGTTTAGTAAAAGCTTTGTTTTGTTCATAAGCATGGGGTGAATTCAATATGGATTGCAACAAAGAAATACAATCTATCAAAGAGCAACTATCATAATTAAAGTCTTTGTAATCCAAAAGAGTGGGTGCATCACTAACTAAAGTTTTGACCTCTTCAAACCCACTTTTATCAATTTTCTCAACAAGATTTTCACCCTCCAAAATTTTGGGACGCCTTCTACCTAAAGTTGACTCTTCTCCAGTCCCTTTTTCATCAATCTTATCTTTTATAAACAAGGAATAAATAGAAGAAACACCAATCATTTTAAGATCTTCATCAATTTTATCTTCTAACGAGATTGGTTTAGCGGCCATTTGATTTACTAAAGTAGCTTGTGCATCGGATATTTTTCCTAGCAAACTTTCAGCAAAAGCATACTTAGATTGGAGATTGCAAACTTCTCTACTAATATCATCAAGTTGTTTTGTGATAGCATCTAGCACAACGGAGTGCTCCTTAAGTTCTTCAGTAAAATACTTATTATGCTCAAATTGTGTAGTCATATATTCCTTAGTACTTTTCTCAATTTCAAGCAAAATATTAGGGTAAGGAACATCATAATATTTTCTTTGGGGCATCATGACTACGCAAGCAAGAAAGCACACAAAAACATATCTGGCAAGAAAACGGAGAACGGAAAAAGAGAGGTGAATAAAACAGCAAATTATTGTGAAGTGGGGCAGAGGAAAATGAGAGGCAAATGGCAAATAATGTAAATTGCGAGGAGATGAGATTTGTGATTAGGAACCTGGTTATGTTGAAGATCCTCCCCGGCGACGGCGCCAGAAATTCTCCTTGATGGTGTCTGCAACTACGTCGGTATTTCCCCCAAGAGGAAGGGATGATGTATGTCAGGACCCCGATTCTAAGTCACACCGATATAGCCTGTAACACCTCATATCACTTTGCGGCCTCACGCACGGTATTCCCACGGGTGTCGCCTTACCATGGCCCGGGACCATTTGCGCCTTTTGGCTCACGTATATGATAGTGTCGCTAGCATCCATATGATAGAGAACCCGGGCCGACATGGCTAGTCGTGAACCCAAAGTGGCACTAACTTACGGGGACAGGCATACATGAATCAACATCGAGCATGTCGGTCAGCAGCGTGTGAATCCGGGCTGTAGCACTGGGCTAACAGGACTCTGGGAACCCGGGCTGTAGCAGGCTAGGCAGGACTCCGGATGTCACCGCGTGACATTTCCCCGAAGGGACAGACACAGGAACGAGGTGAAACACATGCCGGCCAGTCAAGTGTTCCGGAGCAGTAGTGCTGGGCTAGCAGGACTCCGGTGAACCGGGCTGTAGCGGACTACTATGGCTCATGGAAGCACAAGACTACATTTCCCCATAAGAGAGGCTACCAAGGATAAACAACTAGGTTGTCAGATCCCACACATACCAAGCATTTCAATCATACACACAATATGCTCGATATGTGCAAATACAACATGGCATCACAACAAGACTCTACGACTCAGAGTATTTATTCATTAGGCTCCGAAGAGCCAGATATTACAAACATAGGTCTCATGACCCAACATTCAGAGCATACAAGTCAAAGCACATGCGGAAGCTTAACATGTCTGAGTATAGACATCTACAAATGAAAAAGGCTGAGAAGCCTGACTATCTACCAGATCCTGCCGAGGGCACAAGATCGTAGCTGAGGTATCAAGCTAAACGTCGAAGTCCACGCGGAACTACTAGCGAGACTGAAGTCTCTCTGCAAAACATAAATTAAGCAAACGTGAGTACAAATGTACCCAGCAAGACTTACAGCAGAACTAACTACATATGCATCGGTATCAATAAAGGGGGTGGTGGAGTTTAACTGCAGCAAGCCAGCTTTGACTCGGTGGCTATCCTAACTACGACTGCAAGTAACTCTTTTGAGGTGGCGCACACGAGTCCACATATTCACCATATCAATACACCACTATGGATTCGCTCCCGTCTCCCTACGAGAACGCCATCCATAGCACTCACGCTTATCTTGCGCATTTTAGAGTATCCACTTTCACTTGTCTATGAACTGTTATAGGCAACCCAGAAGTCCTTTACCGCGGACACGGCTATTCGAATAGATGATGTTAACCCTGCAGGGGTGTACTTCTTCACACACGCTCTCGCCACTTACCACCATGTACACGTTGTGTATCTCGGCAACCTTCAAGTGCAACAATATGATGCATGCATGAGACATGGCAAAATGAATGTATTGGGCTAATGCAACTAAGGCCAGATGGGTTTGGACCATTTTGAATCAAAGATTCAAATTCCAAGCTCATAAGTGGCTCTTATTAGTGCTTTATCTAGTTCTGTACTAAACAGCAGGTTAATGTGCTTAAACATGCATGAAACCAGTACAGATGGAAAGATTGGATTTTTCTGATCATTTTTCATATATAAATCTTTTCATTCTGAGCAATAGATTATTTTCTATGATTTTTTGAAGTTTGTGGTATTTTCTGGAATTTCCTGTATAAAAATAAATCCAGTAATTAAATTCCTTATTGCGTCAGCATTGTGTCATGATGACGTCAGTGGACAACGGGGTTGTCCAGGTCAAACCTGACGTGTGGGGTCCACACGTCAATGACACTGTTAGTTAAATAAACTAATTAGAATTAATTTAAATCTAACCTAGGTTAATTAGCAGGCGGGCCCCACCTGTCATTGACCCAGGGGAGGTCAAACCCCTGGTCAACTGGGTTGACGTGCCGGCGTTTAGCCGCTGGCGAGGCCAGACGCGGCGGTGGGGTGCGGGATCCGTGCTCCGGCGACCAAATGGGCGGCGGAGAGCATCTACACGCAGCTGGGAACGAGCACGGCGAGGGGCGTGCGATGGTGCTACGGGCTCCTGGCGATGCAGTGAAGCTAACGGCCATGGTGGTGCGACCGTTGGATGGCCGGAGCCTCGTCGGCGACGAGCTCGGCGGCGGCGCGTGCGGGTGAGCTACGTGCAGTTGCTACGGAGCTCGAGAGCGAGAACGAGAAGGGGGAGCAAGTAGCGGACCTCACTGCAGTCATGTAGAAGCAAACGGCGCGGTTGGGGACGGGCTGACGACGTCGGGTGGTCGCCGGCGATCTCGGAGCAGAGGCGGCGAAGTCGAGGGTGCAGGGGGCGATGCAGGCCGTTCGGCGTTGCCTGACTCGTCTGAGAGGACGAGGGCGTCGAGACGGAGCTGCTGGACAGCACGGGAAGGCGAGGGGAGCATGGTGGCTGCGAGGTTCACGCCGGCGCGAGCTCGGCAGCGTCGGCCATGGCGGAGGCGAGGCCAGGGAGAGGTGCAGGGGGCGAATGGCGTGTCGGGGCGGTCGAGCGGGCGACGTGGGCGTCTTCCAGAGCCTCCAGAGGCGCGGGCGGCAAGCAGGTGACGCCGTGGCGCGCGCGGCGGCGTCGCGGTGTCCCTCCTCTGCCTACTGGCAGAGGTGGGGGATGACTGGCACGGCCGGGTGGGCTAGCCTCTGCTAGGCCGCGGTGGGCGCCAGGTAAGTGGCTTCTGGCCTTTCTCTCTCTCTCTTTTCTTCTTATTTAATTTGATTTTCTATTTTTCTATAGGTGTAGGGCTTTATTAAAAATACTAAAACGTTTCCAAAAATCCTGCACATAATTGTGGGCTCTGTTGGAATTATTCCTAACAGCCCTGACTTAAATCCAGAATTATTTGGGCATTTGAATTATTTTATAGCATTTAAATTCCCAAATGCAAATAGTTAAAGAATTAATCCAGTGACCTTATTTGTCCTAGAAAATTGTGAACCCATTTTTTCAGAGGTCCTAACCCAAGACAAAAAGGGAAGACTTTTTATAAGGGCATTTCAGGTTCATTGAAAATAATTTTACTAAACCCTAGTTATTTTCAGAGGGGGTGCTGGGGGTTTCTGTCATCCCCATTTCAAGTTTCTGGAAAAAGTAAACATGATGCAACACTCTAATGCATGAACTAGCTAGGATGTGACAATGTAGCACATCAACGGTAGGTATTTCCCTCAGTGATGAAACCAAGGTTATCGAACCAGTAGGAGAACCAAGCAACACAATGTAAGCAGCACCTACACAGAAACAACAACACCTCGCAACCCGATGTTTTAAAGGGGTTGTCAATCCCTTTCGGGGTACGTTACCTCAAGATAGGCAAAAGGATGTGAGGTAAATTGTAGTAGATTGATAGATCGAACGCCAAATAAAATAAATAGAGATAAAACGCAGCAAGGTAATTTTGTATTTTTGGTTTAATAGATCTGAATAAAAACGCAAAGGAAAAGTAGATCACAAGGCAAATATATGAGAAACAAGACCCCGGGGACCGTAGGTTTCACTAGTGGCTTCTCTTGAGAAAATAGCAAACGGTGGGTAAACAAATTACTGTTGGGCAATTGATAGAACTTCAAATAATTATGACGATATCCAGGCAGTGATCATTACATAGGCATCACGTCCAAGATTAGTAGACCGACTCCTGCCTGCATCTACTACAATTACTCCACACATCAACCGCTATCCAGCATGCATCTAGTGTATTAAGTTAATGGAAAAATGGAGTAATGTAATAAGAACGATGGCATGATGTAGACAAGATCCGTTATCTATATTGTGGCAGATAGGGATCCCATCTTTTTATCCTTAGTAGAAACGATACATACGTGTCGGTTCCCTTTCTGTCACTAGGATCAAGCACCGTAAGATCGAACCCACTACCGGGCACCTCTTCCCATTGCAAGCTAAATAGACCAAGTTGGCCAAACAAAACCCAAATATCGAAGAAGAAATACGAGGCTATAAGAGATCATGAATATAAGAGATCAAAGAAACTCAAATAACTTTCATGGATATAAAAAGATATAACTGATCATAAACTCGAAGTTCATCATATCCCAACAAACACACCGCAAAAAGAGTTACATCATATGGATCTCCAAGAGACCATTGTATTGAGAATTCAGCGAGAGAGAGGAAGCCATCTAGCTACTAACTACGGACCCGAAGGTCTACAAAGAACTACTCACGCATCATTGGAGAGGCACCAATGGAAGTGGTGAACCCCTCCGTGATGGTGTGTAGATTGGATCTGGTGGTTCTGGACTCTGCGGTGGCTGGATAAATATTTCGTCGACGCTTTTAGGGTTTCTGGAATATTGGGGTATTTATAGAGCAAAGAGGCGGCCCGGGGGGCACCCAAGGTGGGCACAACCCACCAGGGCGCGCCTGGGCCTCCTGGCGCGCCCTGGTGGGTTGTCCCCTCCTCGGGACTCCCCCCAGGTGCAACCAGGGCCCATCTTCTTCCTTCTGGCCCATAAAAAACCTCCATTAAGTTTCGGGGCATTTGGACTCTGTTTGACATTGATTTCCTGCAATGTAAAAAACATGCATAAAACAACAACTGGCACTTGGCACTATGTCAATAGGCTAGTACCAAAAAATGATATAAAATGACTGTAAAATGATTATAAAACATCCAAGATTGATAATATAACAGCATGGAACAATCAAAAACTATAGATACGTTGGAGACGTATCAGCTGCCTGGTGACTTAATCGCATATTATATTACACAGGCCCCATGAGTACCAATCTTGGTCAAGAGATGCTGATAAAACTCAAGGCGGTTTACACATTGGTGGAGCAATTATATACCGGTAATCAGCGCACAATAGCCACCACCCCCCCAACCAATCAAGCACCATCTCTTCTCAGTGATGTTTTAAGCAAGCTTTCGGTCCTGCTCGCAAGAATTGAAGAAATCAAGCGGTCACCCGCGAGAGCCGGTACCATTACGACTTTAAGTCGGGCAAAGGCATGGCAAGCAGAATTAGACCCAGCCGAGCTAGCTACGGGCTGCGCCAGTTTCAAAGAGGATGGGTCTCCCTTTGATAAAAAGGACGTTGCCGCATGTGTGATAGAGATGCGTCCGCTGGCGAGTAAACTCGCCGAAGAAACAGATCTGTCAAGATATCAGGCGGCTTATACAGCAGACAATCAGAAAATGCCAACGCCGGCTTCTAAAATTGTGGATCTTATTCCTCCAATCCGTAAGCATACTTTTGCCCCTGAAATCGATCCGTCTGAACTTATCGATGATGAAGCTAAATTTCATGCCTTGACTGGCATCAATTGGTCATCACCTAACTTCCAGACGATGGAGGAAGAAGAAGAACCGGCGCAGGATGACCCGGAGGCCTCAACATGCCAAGATCACGACAATTAATCCAAGGACCGGCTTATCATCCACCACTTGGGATACTTTGTGCATGAAAACACTTATTCTTTTGGGTCGTCCGATGCCTTGTAATAGGCTAGATGAAAACAATGATCTGACATGCCATCGTGCATGTTGACTTGCATAACACTTTTGAATCGACGATCTGATGTTGAAGATCTGGCACTTATGCTTTATGATATTGATACGTCTCCAACGTATCTATAATTTTTGATTGTTCCATGCTATTATATTATCTGTTTTGGATGTTTAATGGGCTTTATTATGCACTTTTATATTATTTTTGGGACTATCCTACTACTGGAGGCCCAGTGCAAATTGTTCTTTTTTGCCTATTTCAGTGTTTCGCAGAAAAGGAATATCAAACGGAGTCCAAATGGAATGAAACCTGCGCGAGGATTGTTTTTGGAACAAACGCAATCTAGGAGACTTGGAGTAGACGTCAAGGAAGCCACGTGGTGGCCACGAGGTAGGAGGGCGCGCCCCCACCCTCGTGGGCCCCTCGTAGCTCCACCGACCTACTTCCTTCGCCTATATATACTCATATACCCTGAAAACATCCAGGAGCACCACGAAACCCTATTTCCACCGCCGCAACCTTCTGTACCCGTGAGATCCCATCTTGGTGCCTTTTCCAGCGCTCCGCCGGAGGGGGAATCGATCATGGAGGGCTTATACATCAACACCATAGCCTCTCCGATGATGTGTGAGTAGTTTACCACAGACCTTCGGGTCCATAGTTATAGCTAGATGGCTTCTTCTCTCTCTTTGATTCTCAATACAAAGTTCTCCTCGATCTTCTTGGAGATCTATTCGATGTAATTCTTTTTGCGGTGTGTTTGTCGAGATCTGATGAATTGTGGGTTTATGATCAAGATTATTTATGAACAATATTTGATTCTTCTTTGAATTTTTATATGCATGATTTAATATCTTTGCAAGTCTCTTCGAATTATTAGTTTGGTTTGGCCTACTAGATTGATATTTCTTGCAATGGGAGAAGTGCTTAGATTTGGGTTCAATCTTGCGGTGTCCTTTCCCAGTGACAGCAGGGGCAGCAAGGCACGTATTGAATTGCTGCCATCGAGGATAAAAAGATGGGGTTTATACATATTGCTTGAGTTTATCCCTCTACATCATGTCATCTTGCTTAATGCGTTACTCTATTCTTATGAACTTAATACTCTAGATGCATGCTGGATAGCGGTCGATGTGTGGAGTAATAGTAGCAGATGCAGAATTGTTTTGGTCTACTTGTCACGGACGTGATGCCTATATACATGATCATGCCTAGATATTCTCATAACTATGCGCTTTTCTATCAATTGCTCGACAGTAATTTGTTCACCCACCGTAAAATATGCTATCTTGAGAGAAGCCACTAGTGAAACCTATGGCCCCTGGGTCTATCTTCCATCATATTAATATCCCGCCAAATAGCTATTTCTGTCGCCGTTTATTTTTGCAATCTTTACTTTTCAATCTATACAACAAAAATACCAAAAATATTTATCTTATTATTTTTATCAGATCTCACTTTTGCAAGTGGCCGTGAAGGGATTGACAACCCCTTTATCGCGTTGGTTGCAAGGTTCTTGATTGTTTGTGCAGGTACTAGGGATTTGCGTGTAGTCTCCTACTGGATTGATACCTTGGTTCTCAAAAACTGAGGGAAATACTTACGCTACTTTGCTGCATCACCCTTTCCCCTTCAAGGGAAAACCAACGCATGCTCAAGAGGTAGCAAGAAGGATTTCTGGCGCCATTGCCAGGGAGATCTATGCACAAGTCAAGACATACCAAGTACCCATCACAAACTCTTCTCCCTCGCATTACATTATTTGCCATTTGCCACTCGTTTTCCTCTCCCCCGCTTCACCCTTGCCGTTTTATTCGCCCTTTTTCCGTTCATCTCTTTTTGCTAGCTTCCTTGTATCTCCGTGTGTTAGATCGTTTGTTTCGCCGTCATGGCCAGTCCTTCTATCATTGTTAGTACTCCCGAGAATGAAGTTCTTAATTTTAAACAAAGGGAGGGAGAAGATTTAAAATATGCTTGGTACAGAATTTGCAATGCTCAGAATAGATCCACTAGGAAGCAATCTACTTCTATTCTTCTTCGCAATTTTTATGTAGACATCACTCCTTGGAATAGATATATTCTTGATACCATTACCGGAGGGAATTTCTTAGGTAGCCATACTTTTGATTCTTATAATGCTATGTTAGATTTGTTTGGCCCACCACCTCTTTTGGTTAATGGAACTATTTTAACCTTGGAACACGTGATGCAAAGGCTTGAAATTATTGAAAATAAAGTTGCCACTGTCGAGTTGATTGAGAATTTGGATAAAAACATCCACAACCAAATTACCCAATATGGATCTAAGGTAGGAGTTACTTTGAATTTTTTTAAATAAAAAGAACCCATAGTTAATGAAAAAATAGATCAAGATTCCGCTAGAATTGATAAGCTTGAGGATATTATTACCAACTTAGGGCCTGCTTTTTCTGCCGTGAAAAATACTTCAAACCCTCCTACTACCAAAGTTGCCAAATTTATGTATGTTCCTAAAAATAAGGGTGAATCTTCTAGTAAGGAAACTGCGGATCTCAAATCAATAAGTGTTCACGCCAACTTTTTCGCTATCATTAAGGAACCTTTTGCTACAAATGAATTTCTTGATTTCTTGCCTAGGAGTTTGATCATTAATGAAAAGAAGGAAACTCCTAAGGGTTATAAGTGTTCAATTGAAGAATTCCCAACCAAAGATGACAATACCTAGATCTATCCTTGTTTTTATGCCGGCTAGGGGCGTTAAACGATAGCGCTTGTTGGGAGGCAACCCAATTTTATTTTTGTTCCTTGCTTTTTGTTCCTGTTTAGTAATAAATAATTCATCTAGCCTCTGTTTAGATGTGGTTTTATGTTTTAATTAGTGTTTGTGCCAAGTGGAACCTTTAGGATAACCTACGGTGATAGTTAATTTGATCTTGCTGAAAAACAGAAACTTTTGCACGCACGAGATTAGTTTTCATAAATCACAACAACGTGATTTTCAGTTGATTCTTTTTGCAGAAGATTAATAAACAGATTGCTTAGGACTTCCTAATTTCTCAGATTTTTGGAGTTCCAGAAGTATGCGTTTGATACAGATTGCTACAGGCTGTTCTGTTTTTTGACAGATTCTGTTTTTCGTGTGTTGTTTGCTTACTTTGATGAATCTGTGGCTAGTATCGGGGGGTATGAACCATAGAGAAGTTGGGATACAGCAGGTTTAATACCAATATAAATAAATAATGAGTTCATTATAGTACCTTAAAGTGGTGGTTTGTTTTATTTCGCTAACGGAGCTCATGAGATTTTCTGTTAAGTTTTGTGTTGTGAAGTTTTCAAGTTTTTGGGTAAAGATTTGATGGATTTTGGAACAAGGAGTGGAAAGAGCCTAAGCTTGGGGATGCCCAAGGCACCCCAAGGTAAAACTCAAGGACAACCAAAAGCCTAAGCTTGGGGATGCCCTGGAAGGCATCACCTCTTTCGTCTTCGTCTATCGGTAACTTTACTTGAGGCTATATTTTTATTCACCACATGATATGTGTTTTGCTTGGAGCATCTTGTATGATTTGAGTCTTTGCTTTTTAGTTTACCACAATCATCCTTGCTGTACACACCTTTTGGAGAGGCACACATGAATCAAAATTATTAGAATACTCTATGTGCTTCACTTATATCTTTTGAGCTAGATAATTTTGCTCTAGTGCTTCACTTATATCTTTTAGAGCACGGTGGTGGTTTTGTTTTATAGAAATTATTTATCTCTCATGCTTCACTTATATTATTTTGAGAGTCTTTTATAACAGCATGGTAATTTGCTTTGGTTAAAAAAATTAGTCCTAATGTGATGAGCATCCAAGATAGGTATAATAAAAACTATCATATAAAGTGCATTGAATACTATGAGAAGTTTGATTCTTTACGATTGTTTTGAGATATGAAGATGGTGATATTAGAGTCATGGTAGTTGAGTAGTTGTGAATTTGAGAGATACTTGTGTTAAAGTTTGTTATTCCCGTAGCATGCACGTATGGTGAACCGTTGTGTGATGAAGTTGGAGCATGATTTATTTATTGATTGTCTTCCTTGTGTGTGGAGGTCGGGATCGCGCGATGGTTAACTCCTACCAACCCTTCCCCTAGGAGCATGCGTGTAGTACTTTGTTTTGATGACTTATAGATTTTGCAATAAATATGTGAGTTCTTTATGACTCATGTTGAGTCCATGGATTATATGCACTCTCACCCTTCCACCATTGCTAGCCTCTCTAATACCGTGCACCTTTTACCGGTATCATAAACCCACCATATACCTTCCTCAAAACAGCCACCATACCTACCTATTATGGCATTTCCATAGCCATTTCGAGATATATTGCCATGCAACTTTCCACTGTTCTGTTTATTATGACACACTCCATCATTGTCATATTGATTTGCATGATCATGTAGTTGACATTGTATTTGTGGCAAAGCCATCGTTCATAATTCTTTCATACATGTCACTCTTGATTCATTGCATATCCCAGTACACCGCGGAGGCATTCACATAGAGTCATATTTTGTTCTAAGTATTGAGTTGTAATTTTTGAGTTGTAAGTAACTAAAAGTGTGATGATCATCATTATTAGAGCATTGTCCCAAGTGAGGAAAGGATGACGGAGACTATGATTCCCCCACAAGTCAGGATGAGACTCCGGAGAAAAAATAAAAAAAATAAAAAAGGAAAAAAAGGCCCAAACAAAAAAAGAGAGAAAAAGAGAGAAGGGGCAATGTTACTATCTTTTTACCACACTTGTGCTTCAAAGTAGCACCGCGATCTTCATGATAGAGAGTCTCCTATGTTGTCACTTTCATATACTAGTGGGAATTTTACATTATAGAACTTGGCTTGTATATTCCAATGATGGGCTTCCTCAAAACGCCCTAGGTCTTCGTGAGCAAGCGAGTTGGATGCACACCCACTTAGTTCCTTCTGTTGAGCTTTCGTACACTTATAGCTCTAGTGCATCCGTTGCATGGCAATCCCTACTCACTGACATTGATATCTATTGATGGGCATCTTCATAGCCCGTTGATATGCCTAGTTGATGTGAGACTATCTTCCTTCTTTTTGTCTTCTCCACAACCACCATTCTATTCCACCTATAGTGCTATGTCCATGGCTCACGCTCATGTATTGCGTGAAAGTTGAAAAAGTTTGAGAATGCTAAAGTATGAAACAATTGCTTGGCTGAAACCGGGGTTGTGCATGATTTAAATATTTTGTGTGATGAAGATAGAGCATAGCCAGACTATATGATTTTGTAGGGATAACTTTCTTTGGCCATGTTATTTTGAGAAGACATGATTGCTTTATTAGTATGCTTGAAGTATTATTATTTTTATGTCAATATTAAACTTTTGTCTTGAATCTTTCGGATCTGAACATTCATGCCACAATTAAGAAAATTACATTGAGAATAATGCTAGGTAGCATTCCACATCAAAAATTCTGTTTTTATCATTTACCTACTCGAGGACGAGCAGGAATTAAGCTTGGGGATGCTTGATACGTCTCCAACGTATCTATAATTTTTATTGTTCCATGCTATTATATTATCTGTTTTGGATGTTTAATGGGCTTTATTATGCACTTTTATATTATTTTTGGGACTAACCTACTAACCGGAGGCCCAGTGCAAATTGTTGTTTTTTGCCTATTTCAGTGTTCCGCAGAAAAGGAATATCAAACGGAGTCCAAACGGAATGAAACCTTCGCGAGGATCCTTTTTGGAACAAACACAATCCAGGAGACTTGGAGTGGACGTCAAGGAAGCCATGAGGTGGCCACGAGGTAGGAGGGCGACCCAGGGGGTAGGTGCGCCCCCACCCTCGTGGGCCCCTCATAGCTCCACCGACCTACTTCCTTCACCTATATATACTCATATACCCTGAAAACATCCAGGAGCACCACGAAACCCTATTTCCACCGCCGCAACCTTCTGTACCCGTGAGATCCCATCTTGGGGCCTTTTCCGGCGCTCCGCCGGAGGGGGAATCGATCACGGAGGGCTTCTACATCAACACCATAACCTCTCCGATGATGTGTGAGTAGTTTACCACAGACCTTCGGGTCCATAGTTATTAGCTAGATGGCTTCTTCTCTCTCTTTGATTCTCAATACAAAGTTCTCCTCGATCTTCTTGGAGATCTATTCGATGTAATTCTTTTTGCGGTGTGTTTGTCGAGATCCGATGAATTGTGGGTTTATGATCAAGATTATTTATGAACAATATTTGATTCTTCTCTGAATTTTTATATGCATGATTTAATATCTTTGCAAGTCTCTTCGAATTATCATTTTGGTTTGGCCTACTAGATTGATCTTTCTTGCAATGGGAGAAGTGTTTAGCTTTGGGTTCAATCTTGCGGTGTCCTTTCCCAGTGACAGTAGGGGCAGCAAGGCACGTATTGTATTGTTGCCATCGAGGATAAAAAGGTGGGGTTTATATCATATTGGTTGAGTGTATCCCTCTACATCATGTCATCTTGCTTAATGCGTTACTCTATTCTTATGAACTTAATACTCTAGATGCATGCTGAATAGAAGTCGATGCGTGGAGTAATAGTAGTAGATGCAGAATCGTTTCGTTCTACTTGTCACAGACGTGATGCCTATATACATGATCATGCCTAGATATTCTGATTACTATGCGCTTTTCTATGAATTGCTCAACAATAATTTGTTCACCCACCGTAAAATATGCTATCTTGAGAGAAGCCCCTTGTGAAACCTATGGCGCCCGGGTCTATCTTCCATCATATTAATCTCCCGTCAACTAGCTATTTCTGTCGCCGTTTATTTTTGCAATCTTTACTTTTCAATCTATACAACAAAAATACCAAAAATATTTATCTTATTATCTTTATCAGATCTCACTTTTGCAAGTGGCCGTGAAGGGATTGACAACCCCTTTATCGCATTGGTTGCAAGGTTCTTGATTGTTTGCGCATGTACTAGGGATTTGCGTGTAGTCTCCTACTGGATTGATACCTTGGTTCTCAAAAACTAAGGGAAATACTTATGCTACTTTGCTGCATCACCCTTTCCTCTTCAAGGGAAAGCCAACGCATCCTCATGAGGTAGCAGATATCATCAAATTATGCAGACCATATAGTTATCATATTTCCTGCACATAAGCAGATAACATGTGACCTGGCGGTTTACCCCAGGGCGGGTCACATTGCCCTATATAAAATCCACTGGTGACTGTATAGTCCATAACCAGGGCGGGTTTATCAAAAATTAATATCATACCTGTGATATTTGTTCATACTGCCGGCTTACCATGCCATATGCAGTGAGGGTAATGATACATCTCCAACGTATCTATAATTTATGAAGTATTCATGCTAATATATTATCATTCTTGGATGTTTTAAAATCATTTTATAGCAACTTTATATCATTTTCTGGGACTAACCTATTGACCCAGTGCCCAGTGCCAGTTGCTGTTTTTTGCTCGTTTTTTACATCGCAGGAAATCAATATCAAACGGAGTCCAAACACCGCGAAACTTTTTGGAGAATTTTTATGGACGAGAACACCTAGGATGGGCCAGAGCAGCACCTGGGGGTGCCCTGAGGGGGCACAACCCACCAGGGCACGCCTGGGCCCCCAGGCGTGCCCAGGTGGGTTGTCCCCACCTCGGTGGCCTCCCGCACCCCCTCTTCGCCCTATAAATTCACAAATATTCCAAAACCCTTCGGGGGTAGCCCTAGATCAGAAGTTCCGCCGCCGCAAGGCTATGTAGCCATGAGAAACCAATCTAGACCCCGTTCCGGCACCCTGCCGGAGGGGGAAATCATCACCGGTGGCCATCTTCATCATCCCGGCGGCCACCACGATGAGGAGGGAGTAGTCCACCCTCAGGGTTGAGGGTTTGTACCAGTAGCTATGTGTTTAATCTCTCTCTCGTGTTCTTGAGATGTCATGATCTTGCTGTATCGCGGGCTTTGTTAATATAGTCGGATCATATATATGGTGTTTTCCCCTCTCTACCTTGTGATGAATTGAGTTTTCCCTTTGAGATTTCGTTGTTATCGGATTGAATACTTTTTATAGATTTGAGAACACTTGATATATGTCTTGCAATTGAATACTCGTGGTGACAATGGGGTATCGTATTGATTCACTTGATATATGTTTTGGCACTCAACTCGCAGATTCCCGAGGTGACATTGGGGTAATCTATGCATAGGGGTTGATGCATGTTCTTGTCTTTGTTTCTCCGGTAGAAATCTTGGGGCACTCTTTGAAGTTCTTTGTGTTGGATTGAATATTATAAATCTGAATTTGCTTTGGTGTTATTTTAGTACAAGCTCTAGGATAGATTGAACGGAAGGAATAGCTTTGTGTTATTTTAGTATGACCTCTGGAATAGATCGAACAGAAAGAATAGCTTTGAGGTGGTTTCGTACCCTACAGACAATTCCGTCTTATGTTCTCTGCTAGATAGGAACTTTGGAGTGATTTTTCATCACACGTTGAGGGATGGTTATATGATCCAATTATATTAGCACTATTGAGAGATTGCACTAGCGAAAGTACGGACCCTAGGCCTTGTTTCAAAGCATTGCAATACCGTTTTGTGCTCGTTTACTATTTGCTACCTTGTTGTTTTTATTTATTCAGCTTATAAAAGTATATTTATACCATCAATATTACTCTTTTATCACCATCTCTTCGCCGAACTAGTGCACCTATACAATTTGGCATTGTATTGGGTGTGTTGGGGACACAAGAGATTTCTTATATTTGGTTGCAGGGTTGTTCGAGAGAGACCATCTTCATCCGACACCTCCCACGGATTGATAAACCTTAGGTCATCCACTTGAGGGAAAATTGTTACTGTCCCACAAAACTCTGCGCTTGGAGGCCCAACACGAGTCTACAAGAATAAAGTTGCGTAGTAGACATCAGGTAACAGCCCAAAGATGCAGAGTGTAGCGCCCTGTGTAATATATTCATACTGCCGGCTTACAACGCCATATGCAGCAAAGGTAACATCCCAAAGATTTAGAGTGCAGAACTCCAAGTACATAATCAAACACACCGGCGACTTATCGTCCAAAGCCAGGCCGGGTTATCAAAACTCCGGATAGATTCAAATATGAATTACAAGGATCAAGCTACATGGCCGAACCAATTTTAAACCATATATTAATACAGTACACAAGATGAGTCTCAAAAAATGTTCAAATCAAATACAAACCAGGAAAACAAGGCATTCAAAGGCTGCCAAGCCTCAATATCAAGTGATATTCAAGGGCCGCACAGCCACTGAGTTAATCCTTAATTCAAACCTGTAAGCCGGGACTCACATGACCAATCGCCGTTTTAACTTTGACAAGTTCAGGGTCTTTATAAGATTGACTGCCAATAGTACGATGAGTCATTCCAGGATTACCTGGTCGGAGTGGCAAGCATACAAAGGCAGGATAACCCGGATTTCTGGTGAATACACCTGGCGTCCAAGCCTATTACAAGGGACAACAAAGCTATGTTCATTAACAAGGAGCCCCCAAGTAATATTTTGATCAAGGCGTACAAGCCGGATCGGTAGGGTAGTCATAGCTATGCTCAATGAGCAGGAAGACCCCAAGTAATTTGCAATCAAGGCATACAAGCCGGATCAAGAGGGTAGTCATAGCCATGTCCATTTAAACAGGAAGCCCCCAAGTGATCTTATGAATTGACAATAAAAACTCGGATTCTCAGATATGAAACGACAGAGACCCTGAATTATCAGGGATACCGGCTTTATTATACTAATCATAATATATACATTGGTAAAAGTATGTACATCACAAGAGCCGGTGGCTCAGGTGTAATAAGGCCGAAGATGAGCAATATTCCACGGCCGGCGGGTCTCCTCCTCCGACGTCCGTGAGTCTTTGTGGTCTCTAACATCGATAAGGTAGTATGACCCGTTGTTCAGATTTTTGCTAACCACAAAGGGCCCTTCCCAAGGTGGGGATAACTTATGCATGTCTGTTTGATCCTGGATGAGCCGGAGCACCAAGTCACCTTCTTGAAAGGTCCGGGTTTTAACCCGACGGCTATGATAACGACGCAGATCTTGCTGGTAAATCGTCGAACGAGCCGCCGCAAGGTCGCACTCCTCATCCAGAAGGTCAAGAGCATCCTGACGTGCTATTTCATTATCAGCTTCAACATAAGCCGCCACACGGTGCGAGTCGTGACGGATGTCACTTGGGAGAACCGCCTCTGCTCTGTAAACCATGAAGAAATATGTGTAACCCGTAGATCTGTTGGGGTGGTATTGATACTCCAAAGCACTAAAGGTAACTCCTCAACCCAACAACTCGGCGTCCTCTGCAAAGGGACCATAAGCCGGGGTTTTATGCCTTTCAAAATTTCTTGATTGGATCTTTCAGCTTGGCCATTGGACTGGGGGTGAGCCACTGATGATACATCAAGATGAATATGCTCTTGTTGACAGAATTCTTTCATTGCACCCTTAGACAGATTAGTACCGTTATCAGTGATGATACTATGAGGGTATCCAAAATGAAAGATCACCTTTTTAATGAACTGAACCGCTGTCACTGCATCACATTTGCTGACTGGCTTAGCTTCAACCCACTTTGTAAACTTGTCAACAGCCACCAAGAGGTGAGTCTTTTTGTCCTTGGACCTTTTAAAAGGTCCAACCATATCCAGCCCCCAGACTGCAAACGGCCAAGTAATTGGAATCATCCTTAATTCTTGAGCTGGCACATAGCTCATCTTGAAAATTTCTGACAACCATCACAGTTACCGACCAAGTACTCTGCATCAGCATGAGCCGTCAGCCAATAAAACCCATTTCGAAACGCCTCAGCCACGAGAGATTTAGAGCCAGCATGATGGCCACAATCTCCTTCATGAATCTCACAGCCCTCCTCAGGAGAAACACAATGTTGAAACGCCCCTGTGACACTGCGTCGGTGTAGCTCTCCATTGACAATAGTCATCGACTTAGACCGCCGGGTTATCTGCCTGGCCAAAGTTTCATCTTCAGGTAACTCGCCCCTGGTCATATAAGCAAAATATGGAACTGTCCAATCAGGAATAGCATGAAGAGCCGCCACCAACTGCGCCTTCGGGTCAGGAACAGCAAGATCTTCCTCTGTCGGCAATTTAACCGAAGGATTATGCAGAATATCAAGGAAAACATTAGGTGGTACCGGCTTACACTGGGACCCTAGCCGGCTTAAAGCATCAACCGCCGCATTTTTCCTGTGATCAACATGTTCTACTTGATAACCTTTGAAATGACTAGCAATAACATCAACCTCTCGGTGATAAGCCGCCATGAGTGGATCCTTTGAATCCCAAGTGCCCGAAACTTGCTGAGCCACCAACTTTGAGTCGCCAAAACACCTCACACGACTTAAATTCATCTCTTTAGCCATCTGAAGACCATGGAGCAAGGCTTCATATTCAGCTGCATTGTTAGTACAAGGGAACATCAACCTTAAAACATAAAAAAAATTATCACCTCGTGGGGAAGTTAAAATAACTCCAGCCCCCGAGCCTTCCAATTGCCTGGATCCATCAAAGTGAATAGTCCAATATGTGCTATCTGGCTTCTCCTCAGGCATCTGCAACTCTGTCCAATCGTTGATAAAATCCACAAGTGCTTGAGACTTGATAGTTGTCCGAGGCATATACTTCAAACCATGGGGTCCAAGCTCAATGGCCCACTTAGCTACCCGACCTGTGGCTTCTCTATTTTGAATAATATCCCCTAAAGGGGCAGAACTAACCACAGTGATGGGATGACCAAGGAAATACTGTTTCAATTTTCGGCTAGCCATGAACACACCATAAACCAGTTTCAGCCAATGTGGGTATCTCTGCTTGGACTCAATGAGCACCTCACTGACAAAATAAAATGCCCGCTGAACTGGATATTCCTTCCCTGATTCCTTCCTTTCCACAACAATTGCTACACTGATGGCTCTGCTATTAGCAGCCACATATAACAGTAAGGGCTCCTTATCAATAGGAGCTACAAGGATTGGCGACTCAGCCAACTGCTTTTTCAATGCCTCAAACGCCTGATCAGCAGCATCACTCCAGACAAAGTGATATGTTTTCTTCATCATCTGATACAGAGGGATAGCCTTTTCACCCAACCGGCTTATAAACCGGCTTAAGGCCGCGATAGGACCCGCCAAACATTGGACATCATTAATACACGCCGGCTTGGACAAGGAAGTGATAGCCTTGATTTTCTCCGGGTTAGCTTCAATGCCTCTTTCAGAAACCAAAAAACCCAAGAGCTTTCCCGCTGGCACACCAAAAACATATTTTGCCGGGTTAAGCATCATCTTGTAGACTCGGAGATTGTCAAAGGTCTCTTTCAAATCGTCGATCAAGGTCTCCTTCTTCCTGGATTTCACGACAATATCATCCACATAAGCATGAACATTGCGTCCAATCTGGTCATGAAGGCAATTTTGGACACACCGCTGATAAGTCGCCTGGGCACTTTTGAGCCCAAAGGGCATAGACACATAGTAGAAGGCTTCAAAGGGAGTGATGAAAGTTGTCTTCTCCTGGTCCTTAACTGCCATCTTGATCTGATGATAACCAGAGTTAAGCATCCAAAAAGCTCAAACGCTCACAACCCGCCATAGCATCAATGATCTGATCAATACGGGGGAGAGCAAAAGGATCAGCCGGACAGGCCTTGTTAAGGTCTGTGTAATGCACACACATACGCCAAGTACCGTTCTTCTTAAGTACCAGCACCGGGTTAGCCAACCACTTAGGATGGAAAACTTCAATGATGAACCCAGCTGCCAAGAGCCAGGCCACTTCTTCACCTATGGCCTTGCGCCTCTCTTCATTCAAACAATGAAGGAATTGCTTGACCGGTTTAAACTTTGGATCAATATTGAGAGTGTGCTCAACGAGTTCCCTCGGTACACCCGGCATGTCTGAAGGTTTCCGTGCAAAGATGTCCCGGTTCTCACGGATGAACTCGATGAGCGCGCTTTCCTATTTCGGATCCATATTAGCACTGATGCTGAACTGCATGGATGAATCGCCAGGAACAAAGTCAATCAGCTTAGTGTCATCTGCCAACTTAAATTTCAACAAGGGGTCATGTTCTGTAGTTGGATTTTTCAAAGGTGTCATATCTGCCGGGTCAACATTATCTTTGTAAAACTTCAACTCCTCTGTTGCATAAACAGACTCAGCATAAGCAACATCGCCCTATCCACACTCCAGAGCTATTTTCCTATCACCATGCACCGTGATAGTGCCTTTATGACCCAACATTTTTAGCTGCAAATAAACATAACAAGGTCGGGCCATGAATTTGGCATAAGCCAGCCGTCCAAATAAGGTGTGACAAGGACTCTTGATTTTAACCACCTCAAAGGTCAATTTTCAGCCCGGTAATCATGGTCATCGCCAAAAGCCACTTCCAATGTTATCTTACCCACCAGATAAGCTGACTTACCAGGCACCACCCCATGGAAAATAGTAGTAGACGGCTTAAGATCTTTGTCAGTTAGATTCATACGGCGGAAAGTCTCATAGTAAAGGATATTAGTGCTACTGCCTCCATCCATAAGCACCTTTGTAAACTTGTATCCTCCCACCTGAGGAGCAACCACCAAAGCCATTTGACCCGGATTGTCAACCCGGGGCGGGTGATCCTCACGACTCCATATGATGGGCTGCTCCGACCATCGCAAGTAACGGGGGACTGCCGGCTCAACTGCGTGCCCTTTTATGAACCTTTTGGTCCCGTTTGCATAAACTTGTGGTAAACACATGATACTAACCAGTATTTAGTTGCTTTGGATTACTCTCATAACCAGACTGCTGCTACTGATTCCCTTGACCAGATTGCTGATTAAAACCACCTTGATTGCCTTGGCCCTGAAAACCGGAATTTGAGCCGCCACCTCCAAAGCCAGGTCCGTGAGAACCGGTCCTGAGCCGCCGTTCGGGCCATGGTTATTCTGGAAAAAATTGGAATTTTTGTACTCATGCATGATGAAGCAATCCTTCCATAGATGATTGGCCGGCTTCTCTTGCATACCATGCTTTGGGCAAGGCTGATTCATCATCGCCTCAATGTTAAACTTTGGCCCACCAAGCCGGAGTGGCTTTCCTTTACGATGCTAATTATTATTCTGCGTATTGGTGTTAGCCATAAAGTCTAAACCGCCATCAGCTTTGCGCTTACCGTTGCCACTTTGACCTGCCATATTATGTTGCTACCCTTTTGCATTGCCGCTCTTCTTCCCCTTGCCAGCTTTCTCCTCATCAGACTCACGGTCTTTCGTACTATGAGAGTCGGCATATTTAACAAGAGCCGCCATGAGCTCCCCCATATCATTGCAGTGGCGCTTAAGCCATCCCAGTTTCTGCTTAAGGGGAAGGAAACGGCAATTCGTCTCCAACATCGGGACTGCTAAGTCGGCATTGATACAGGCCGATGAGTGTATAACGCCCGAAATCCGGCGCACCCAATTGGTTGTTGATTTGCCCTCTCCCTGGACTCAAGAGTCTAAATCCAGAATCGACATAGGCTGCTTGCATCTGTCTTTGAAATTTTGAATAAACCGTGCCTTCAGCTCAGCCCATGACCTGAAAGAGTTAGCGGGCAAACCCTTTAGCCAGGTACGTGCTGGCCCATCCAACATCATGGTGAAGTACTTAGCACATGCAGCATCACCAACATCCAGCATCTCCATAGCCATCTCGTAGCTCTCAACCCAGGCCTCTGGGGGTTGATCCGCTGTGTAATTAGGCACCTTGCAAGGGCCCATGAAATTCTTAGGCAAGCGCTCGTTACATAGAGCCGGCACTAAACACAGCACACCAAGGGTTCTAGAGGTCACACCTGCCTCTAGAGACGCCATTGGGTAAACCGGAGATTGTTGCTGAGCCTCCAGTTGAGCCGCCAGCTCAGCCTCGCACCACGCTCTGCCCTGGTCCACCAAAGCCTGAGCATCATTACCAGCGCGCGGCGGGTGAGGCCTACGAGGCTGGTTATGGTGCCGCTCACTGCTCGACACTACTGGCGAATCAATGTGCCTGTTATAACTCCAGCTTGGACGCGGGGTTGAATGAATCCGTTCACGACTGTATGAATAAGCCACCTGCTGAGCCACTGCTGTCTAAAGAAGCTCTCCAGCTCGCCATATCTCCATCGCAGCTGGTGACTCGTCCTAAACAGGGAGAGCCGCCAATCGGGTAGCCGCGGCGATCATATTGTCTAGAGGGTTAGAATAATGACCCGGTGGTGTCGGAATCTGCTGAGGTGGAGTCAAATTCAAACATGGGGGGTCTGCAACATGTGGCTGAACCGGTGCTCCGGGTACAGGTGCCTCAACGGCCTGGTTCACCACGGGCGGGTTATTGGTTCCTGCCCCAGGTGTGTTGAAAAGATTTCTTGCATCGTACTCTGGAGGCAAACGACTCTGGTGCCTTCTCCACATAATAGAGTTTGAAGCATTCTGATCCAAGGTGAGCTGGAATGACTCTGCCTGAATTCGTTGTGATTGCGCATCCAAGGTGGCTCGCTCCGTCGCCATCCTAGTGTTCTCAGCAGCAAGTTCTTCCTTGGCTTGAGCTATCTCATCTCGCAGTTTCGCTTGGGGAATGCACTAATTTCAAAAAAAAATCCTATGATCACGCAAGATATATCTAGGAGAAGCATAGCAACGAGCAGGGAGAGTGTGTCCACGTACCCTCGTAGACCGAAAGTGGAAGCGTTTTATCAACGCGATTGATGTAGTCGTACGTCTTCACGATCTGACCTATCCTAGCACCGAACGTATGGCACCTCCGTGTTCAGCACACGTTCAGCTCGATGACGTCCCTCGTACTCTTGATCCAGTTGAGGCCGAGGGAGAGCTTCGTCAGCACGACGGCGTGGCGACGGTGATGATGAAGCGGCACAGGGCTTCGCCTAAGCACTACGATGATATGACCGAGATGTGTAACTATGGCGGGGGGGCACCGCACACGGATAAAATATCAACTTGTGTGTTCTAGGGTGCCCCCTCCCCACGTATATAAAGGAGGGGGAGGAGGAGGCCGGCCAAGGGGGAAGTCCTACTAGGACTCCAAACCTAGTAGGATTCGCCCCCCCTTCCTATTCCAAGTGGGAGAAGGGGGGAAGGAGGAGGAGGAGAGAAGGAAGGAGGGGGGCACCGCCCCCTCCCCTTGTCCAATTCGGATTGGGGCAAGGGGGCGCGCGTCACCTCTTGGCCGACCCTCTCTCTTCTCCACTAAGGCCCATGAGGTCGAATAGCTTCCCGGAGGGGGTTCCGATAACCCCCGGTACTCCAAAACTTATCCGAAACGACCCGAACCATTCCGGTGTCCGAATGTAGCCTTCCAATATATGAATCTTTATGTCTCGACCATTTCGAGCCTCCTTGTCATGTCCGTGATCTCATTCGGGACTCCGAACAACCTTCGGTACATCAAATCACATAACTCGTAGTACAAATCGTCATCGAACATTAAGCGTGCAGACCCTACGGGTTCGAGAACTATGTAGACATGACCGAGACACATCTCCGATCAATAACCAATAGCGGAACCTGGATGCTCATATTGGCTCCTCCATATTCTACGAAGATCTTTATCGGTCAAACCTCATAACAACATACGTTGTTCCCTTTGTCATCGGTATGTTACTTGCCCGAGATTCGATCGTCGGTATCATCATACCTAGTTCAATCTCGTTACCGGCAAGTCTCTTTACTTGTTCCGTAATGCATCATCCCGCAACTAACTCATTATTCACATTGCTTGCAAGGCTTATAGTGATGTGCATTACCGAGAGGGCCCAGAGATACCTCTCTGAAACACGGAGTGACAAATCCTAATCTCGATCTATGCCAACTCAACAAACACCGTCGGAGACACCTGTACAGCATCTTTATAATCACGCAGTTACGTTGTGACATTTGATAGCACACTAAGTGTTCCTCCGGTATTCGGGAGTTGCATAATCTCATAGTCATAGGAACATGTATAAGTCATGAAGAAAGCAATAGCAATAAACTAAACGATCATAGTGCTAAGCTAACGGATGGGTCTTGTCCATCACATCATTCTCTAATGATGTAATCCCGTTCATCAAATGACAACACATGCCTATGGCTAGGAAACTTAACTATCTTTGATTAATGAGCTAGTCAAGTAGAGGCATACTAGGGACACTTTGTTTGTCTATGTATTCACACATGTACTAAGTTTCCGGTTAATACAATTATTGCATCAATAATAAACATTTATCATGATATAAGGAAATATAAATAACAACTTTATTATTGCCTCTAGGGCATATTTCCTTCAGTCTCCCACTTGCACTAGAGTCAATAATCTAGATTACATAGTAATGATTCTAACACCCATGGAGTCTTGGTGCTGATCATGTTTTGCTCGTGAGAGAGGCTTAGTCAACGGGTCTGCAACATTCAGATCTGTGTGTATTTTGCAAATCTCTATGTCCCCTTCCGGCACTTGATGACGGATGGAATTGAAGCGTCTCTTGATGTGCTTGGTTCTCTTGTGAAATCTGGATTCCTTCGCCAAGGCTATTGCTCCAGTATTGTCACAAAAGATTTTCGTTGGACCCGATGCACTAGGTATGACACCTAGATTGGATATGAACTCCTTCATCCAGACTCCTTCATTTGTTGCTTCCAAAGCAGTTATGTACTCCGCTTCACACGTAGATCCCGCCACGACGCTTTGCTTAGAACTGCACCAACTGACAGCTCCACCGTTCAATATAAATACGTATCCGGATTGTGACTTAGAGTCATCCGGATCAGTGTCAAAGCTTGCATCGACATAACCATTTATGACGAGCTTTTTGTCACCTCCATAAATGAGAAACATATCCTTAGTCCTCTTCAGGTATTTCAGGATGTTCTTGACCGCTGTCCAGTGATCCACTCCTGGATTACCTCCCGGCTATACTTATAGCAAGGCACACATCAGGTCTGGTACACAGCATTGCATACATGATAGAGCCTATGGCTGAAGCATAGGGAATGACTTTCATTTTCTCTCTATCTTCTGCAGTGGTCGGGCATTGAGTCTGACTCAACTTCACACCTTGTAACACAGGCAAGAACCCTTTCTTTGCTTGATCCATTTTGAACTTCTTCAAAACTTTGTCAAGGTATGTGCTTTGTGGAAGTCCAATTAAGTGTCTTGATCTATCTCTATAGATCTTGATGCCCAATATGTAAGCAGCTTCACCGAGGTCTTTCATAGAAAAACTCTTATTCAAGTATCCTTCTATGCTATCCAGAAATTATATATCATTTCCAATCAACAATATGTCATCCACATATAATATTAGAAATGCTACAGAGCTCCCACTCACTTTCTTGTAAATACAGGCTTCTCCAAAAGTCTGTATAAAACCTTATGCTTTGATCACAGTATCAAAACGTTTATTCCAACTCCAAGAGCCTTGCACCAGTCCATAAATGGATCGCTGGAGCTTGCACACTTTGTTAGCATCCTTTGGATCGATAAAACCTTTTGGTTGCATCATATAAAACTCTTCTTCCAGAAATCCATTCAGGAATGCAGGTTTTACATCCATTTGCCAAATTTCATAATCATAAAAGCGGCAATTGCTAACATGATTCGGTCAGACTTAAGCATCGCTACGGGTGAGTAAGTCTCATCGTAGTCAACTCCTTGAACTTGTCGAAAACCTTTCGCAACAAGTCGAGCTTTGTAGACAGTAACATTACCGTCAACGTCAGTCTTCTTCTTGAAGATCCATTTATTCTCTATGGTTTGCCGATCATCAGGAATGTCAACCAAAGTCCATACTTTGTTCTCATACATGGATCCCATCTCAGATTTCATGGCTTCAAGCCATTTCGCGGAATCTAGGCTCATCATCGCTTCCTCATAGTTCGTAGGTTCGTCATGGTCAAGTAACATGACCTCCAAAACTGGATTACCGTACCACTCTGGTGCGGATCTTACTCTGGTTGACCTACGAGGTTCGGTATTAACTTGATCTGAAGTTTCATGATCACTATCATTAGCTTCCTCACTAATTGGTGTAGGAATCACTGGAACTGATTTCTGTGATGAACTACTTTCCAATTTGGGAGCAGGTACAATTACCTCATCAAGTTCTACTTTCCTCCCACTCACTTCTTTCGAGAGAAACTCCTTCTCTAGAAAGGATCCATTCTTGGCAACGAATATCTTGCCTTCGGATCTGTGATAGTAGGTGTACCCAACAGTCTCCTTTTGGTATCCTATGAATATACATTTCTCCGATTTGGGTTCGAGCTTATCGGGTTGAAGCTTTTTCACATAAGCATCGCAACCCCAAACTTTAAGAAACGACAACTTGGGTTTCTTGCCAAACCACAATTCATAAGGTGTCGTCTCAACGGATTTAGATGGTGCCCTATTTAACGTGAATGCAGCCGTCTCTAAAGCATAACCCCAAAATGATAGCAGTAAATCAGTAAGAGACATCATAGATCGCATCAATAAAGTGCGGTTACGACGTTCGGACACACCATTACGCTGTGGTGTTCCAGGTGGCATGAGTTGCGAAACTATTCCCCATTGTTTCAAATGAAGACCAAACTCGTAACTCAAATATTCACCTCCGCGATCAGATCGTAGAAACTTTATTTTCTTGTTATGATGATTTTCCACTTCACTCTGAAATTCTTTGAACTTTTCAAATGTTTCAGACTTATGTTTCATCAAGTAGATATATCCATATCTGCTCAAATCTTCTGTGAAGGTCAGAAAATAACGATACCCGCCGCGAGCCTCAACACTCATCGGACCGCATACATCGGTATGTATTATTTCCAACAAGTCTGTTGCTTGCTCCATTGTTCCGGAGAACGGAGTCTTAGTCATCTTGCCCATGAGGCATGGTTCACAAGCATCAAGTGATTCCAAAAGCCCATCAGCATGGAGTTTCTTCATGCGCTTTACACCAATATGACCTAAATGGTAGAGCCACAAATAAGTTGCACTATCATTATTAAACTTATATCTGTTGGCTTCAATACTATGAATATGTGTGTCACTACTATCGAGATTCAACAAAAATAAACCACTCATCAAGGGTGCATGACCATAAAATATATTACTCGTATAAATAGAACAACCATTATTCTCTGATTTAAATGATTAATCGTCTCACATCAAACAAGATCCAGATATAATGTTCATGCTTAACGTTGGCACCAAATAACAATTATTCAGGTCTAAAACTAATCCCGAAGGTAGATGTAGAGGTAGCGTGCCGACGGCGATCACATCGACTTTGGAACCATTTCCCACATGCATCGTCACCTCGTCCTTAGCCAATCTTCGCTTAATCCGTAGCCCCTGTTTCGAGTTGAAAATATGAGCAACAGAACCAATATCAAATACCCAGGCGCTACTACGAGCATTAGTAAGGTACACATCAATAACATGTATATCAAATATACCTTTCACTTTGCCATCCTTTTTATCGGCCAAATACTTGGGGCAGTTCCGCTTCCAGTGACCAGTCCCTTTGCAGTAGAGGCACTCAGTCTCAGGCTTAGGTCCAGACTTGGGCTTCTTCACTTGAGCAGCAACTTGCTTGCCATTCTTCTTGAAGTTCCCCTTCTTCCCTTTACCCATTTTCTTGAAACTAGTGGTCTTGTTAACCATCAACACTTGATGCTCCTTCTTGATTTCTACCTCCACAGCCTTTAGCATCGCAAAGAGCTTGGGAATAGTCTTTTCCATCCCTTGCATATTATAGTTCATTACGAAGCTTTTGTAGCTTGGTGGCAGTGATTGAAGAACTCTGTCAATGACACTATCATCAGGAAGATTAACTCCCAGTTGAGTCAAGTGGTTGTGGTACCAGACATTCTGATTATATGTTCACTGACAGAACTATTCTCCTCCATCTTGCAGCTGTAGAACTTATTGGAGACTTCATATCTCTCAATCCGGGCATTTGCTTGAAATATTAACTTCAACTCCTGGAACATCTCATATGCTCCATGACGTTCAAAGCGTCATTGAAGTCCCCGTTCTAAGCCATAAAGCATGGCACACTGAACTATCGAGTAGTCATCAGCTTTGCTCTGCCAGACGTTCACAACGTCCGGAGTTGCTCCTGCAGCGGGTCTTGCACCTAGCGGTGCTTCCAGGACGTAATTCTTCTGTGCAGCAATGAGGATAATCCTCAAGTTACGGACCCAGTCCGTGTAGTTGCTACCATCATCTTTCAACTTAGCTTTCTCTAGGAACGCATTAAAATTCAAAGAAACAGTAGCACGGGCCATTGATCTACAACAACATAGACATGCAAAATACTATCAGGTACTAAGTTCATGATAAATTAAAGTTCAATTAATCATATTACTTAAGAACTCACACTTAGATAGACATCCCTCTAATCATCTAAGTGATCACGTGATCCATATAAACTAAACCATGTCCGATCATCACGTGAGATGGAGTAGTTTTCAATGGTGAACATCACTATGTTGATCATATCTACTATATGATTCACACTCGACCTTTCGGTCTCAGTGTTCCGAGGCCATATCTGCATATGCTAGGCTCGTCGAGTTTAACCCGAGTATTCTACGTGTGCAAAACTGGCTTGCACCCGTTGTATGTGAACGTAGAGCTTATCACACCCGATCATCACATGGTGTCTCGGCACGACGAACTGTAGCAACATTGCATACTCAGGGAGAACACTTGTACCTTGAAATTTAGTGAGAGATCATCTTATAATGCTACCGCCGTACTAAGCGAAATAAGATGCATAAAGGATAAACATCACATGCAATCAATATAAGTGATATGATATGGCCATCATCATCTTCTGCCTTTGATCTCCATCTCCAAAGCACCATCATGATCACCATCATCACCGGCTTTACACCTTGATCTCCATTGTAGCATCATTGTCGTCTCGCCAACTATTGCTTCTATGACTATCGCTACCGCTTAGTGATAAAGTAAAGCAATTACATGGCGATTGCATTTCATACAATAAAGCGGCAACCATAAGGCTCCTGCCAGTTGCCGATAACTTTTACAAAACATGATCATCTTATACAACAATTTATATATCATTAAGTCTTGACCATATCACATCACAGCAAGCCCTGCAAAAACAAGTTAGACGTCCTCTACTTTGTTGTTGCAAGTTTTACGTGGCTGCTACGGGCTTCGCAAGAACCGTTCTTACCTACGCATCAAAACCACAACGATTTTTCGTCAAGTGTGTTGTTTAACCTTCAACAAGGACCGGGTGTAGTCAAACTCGATTCAACTAAACTTGGAGAAACAGACACCCACTAGCCACCTGTGTGCGAAGCACGTTGGTAGAACCAGTCTCATGAACACGGTCATGTAATGTCGGTCTGGGCCGCTTCATCCAACAATACCGCTGAATCAAAGTATGACATGCCAGTCAGCAGTATGACTATTATCGCCCACAACTCTTTGTGTTCTACTCGTGCATATAACATATACGCATAGACCTGGCTCTGATACCACTATTGGGGAACGCAATAATTTCAAAAAAAATCCTACGACAAGATCTCTCTAGGAGAAGCATAGCAACGAGCGGGGAGAGTGTGTCCATGTACCCTCGTAGACCGAAAGCGGAAGCATTTTATCAACGCAGTTGATGTAGTCATACGTCTTCACGATCCGACCTATCCTAGCACCGAACATATGGCACCTCCGTGTTCAGCACACGTTCAGCTTGATGACGTCCCTCGTACTCTTGATCCAGTTGAGGCCGAGGGAGAGTTTCGTCAGCACAACGGCGTGGCGACGGTGATGATGAAGTTACCAGCGCAGGGCTTCGCCTAAGCACTACGACGATATGACCGAGTTGTGTAACTGTGGAGGGGGGCACCGCACACGGCTAAAATATCAACTTGTGTGTTCTAGGGTGCCCCCCTCCCCACGTATATAAAGGAGGGGGAGGAGGAGGCCGGCCAAGGGGGGTGGCACGCCATGGGGGGGAAGTCCTACTAGGACTCCAAACCTAGTAGGATTCGCCCCCCCCCCTTTCCTATTCCAAGTGGGAGAAGGTGTCGGTGTGGAACGACACCTATGGGATCACAAGAATCCCTACTACGATTGTCGGGGCGCAGGGTTGCGAGAAGAGCAGGATTAGTAATCAGCACAAGGATCGTTTACCCAGGTTCTGGCCGCGAGGATGCGTAAAACCCTAGTCCTGCTTTGGTGGATGTATTTCAGAGAGTTCTTGAGCTCTCGAACTAGCTATGGTGGGTGCGTGGTTCCAAAGAGCCGAATCCTTCTCCAGTATGCCATGGGCCTCCTTTTATAGTCGAAAGGGGCTGCCACAGTGGCATACAGGAGGTGGAAAGGCGTACATTATTGCGAGCTTATCGCTCGTATTACAGGACAAGACGCATTTAATGCACCGCTGAGGTGTACCCTAGCTTTATCGGGGACGGGGGCGAGGCCCGTCCCGTCCGTCACCGCTCCTCCTCGCTTCGACACGCGCCCTGGCCAGCAATGCGTGCAGCGCCACGTAGGCAGGCAGGCAGCTGAGGTGGCGCGGCGGTGGAGCCTTCACGAAGATCTGCATGCCACGACGCAGGCGCTTGATGAGTTGGCCTGGGAGCTGCATGTGGCAACGCAGGTGCCCGCTCAGCTGGTTGAGCTGGCAGCTGCATGCGAACGGCGGCGGAGACTTGGTTTGTGCGGGTCTGGCAGTGGCCCTGCTGGCGTCCTCGGTGAGGGCCTTGCCGGGTGGCCCGGCAAGGGTCTTGCCGTGGCGCGCTGTCATCCCCGGCAAGGATCTTGTCGGGGGTCTTGTGGCTCTCCTCGGCAAGGATCTTGCCGAGGACCGTTGTCTTTTAATCCTCATCTGATCTTGAACATTCCTTGTCTTCACAAAGATCTGCATGCCACCATGGAGGTGCCTCCCGAGCCCTAGTTCCAACGTGGTTGGTTGAGTTGGAACCCGTGGGCTCAAGGGTAGCTCACTCCGCTGGCGTGGGCGAGCCGCCCCGGCAAGGGTCTTGCCGGGGAGCCTGCTTTGCCTCTCTGCTTCTTTGCGGTCTTGATCTTGGCGTTGCTCTGGCTGTCTTGAGCTTTGGTTTTACCTTGGTTCACCTGCTCCCGCTCTGCTTGGTGCGGCCGTGGGCGCGGCTCCGACTATCCATGCACAGGTAAAGGGGTACAAAAGTGCGCCCCCTCTTTTGTACACCGACAGGAGCCCCCGGGCCTGGGCCACACATAAGCGCGACACGTTGTTGGGCCAGGCCCAAAATGGTGCGCGGGCAGGCGGGGCGGTTTTTATCGCGGTAGAACTTTTCGCGCGCTGCGCTTCCCACGACCCGCGTCGAATGCGCGACGTGGAGGGGTGCGTGTGATGTGGGCGGCATGCGTGGGACGGTTCCCGCACGCATGCATCACATCGCAGTAAAGGGGCGGCTCGCGCCTTCCCCGTAAAAAGAGGGAGGCGTGGAGGCGCGGCTCATTTACTGAACGGGGCCGGGGCGCGGTCTTCAAGGCGTCCACACCCCACGATCACGGGGTGGGGAGAGGTCGCTTCACCCGTCCCCTCAGTTATGCATGTCCGCCACGCGTCCTTCATGCGCCTGGGGTGGCAAGAGGTGGAGGCGGGAAACCGGGCTGTCGCTGGTTGGGGCAGCGGGTCGGTCTCGATCCCCTGCGCCTCTGGTGTCTGGATTGGTCGAGCGGGGGGGCCGAGCCCCGACCCCGCCCCTTTATAAGGAGAGGGAAGGGGGGGATGGCATCCCGTATTCTTCTATCTTCTATCTCCTCCTGCTTCTTCTTCTTCGACTCACCTGCCATGGAGAAGGGGATCCGGTCCCTCGACGGTGGCGGCGAGGGTCGCCGCTCGACAACGCATCCCTCCTCCTCCTGAGCCCGCGGTGGTGGATCCGGCCGCGAGGGGAAGGGGGAGGGGACGAGGCCGTGGGCGCGACCGCGGCAGAGGTCGTGGAGCTCGGGGAAGAGGAGGACGGGGCGGCGCGCCGGCCTCGCCCCCGCCAATGATGCCTTTCTCGACGGAGGGCCACGTTGAAGACCAGCCCTGCGAGTTCTTCATCAGGTTGCGTCGGCCTCCGTGTCGTCGTCTTCGTCTCCCCGCCCCGTTTGCTCGGGTGATGGGGCGTGACCCGCCCCAGACCCTCAGGTTGCACATGAGGGGCTGTGGGAATGGGGGCACGCGGGTCGACGTTGACTTCCCGGCTCCTCGGGTCATGTACCTCTGCCGTGGATGGAAGACGTTCGCTCACATCCACAGCCTGACGGCAGGGCTCGTCCTCTACTTCAAATTAATGGAGGACGGCCTGCTCTCCGTCAAGGTCTTCGGAGAGTTTGGAACTCGCCTGAAGTGCTGCGTGGAGAGCTCCTCCGACAGAGACTCCGACGATGGAAGATCTTCCTCGAGCGATAGTGACGAGGAGGACAATGGGGCAGATGATGGGGACGAGTCCGACTAGGCGTCGGACACCCCGCGCCTGGGCGGGTGCGGCAGCAGCAGCATCTGCACCTGGCCGCTCCTCCGGCGGGGTTTCGCCGGGGGAGGGGCCAGCTCCTTGAACTTCTCGGGGCTGTCTCCTTGGGCGGCTGGCGTCGGGAGGCTGCGGAAGAGGAAGAGGGCAGGCGGCAAGGCCGTCAACTCGGAGTACGCGGGCAGCGACGCCTTCATCACGTATTGCCGGTCCTGCCGCCTCGTCTTCCAGCTCCTTTCCCAGCACCGTCATCACCGGCCCACCCTTGGGTAGCCACCGAGGTGTTCTCTTGGTGCTTTCTGCTGCTCGTAGCTCGCCTAGGCGCCCCTTTTGCCCTTTAGCCTTCTTGACCTGCCTCCTGAGGAGAGGGACAAGAAAGGGATTACGGGCATCTCATCTCTTTTTTAGTTTGTAAGCCTGCGGGCCTTCATTAAATTTAGAACTTGTAATCCCCTTGCTCATGTTTTTCATTCCGTACGAATTGTACCTGTGTGGGATGTTTTTAATGAAAAAGGGATGTTTGCCGGGGTTTTGTTTGCGGGTAGACCCCGCGACATGGAGCGAATCCTTGTTCTTGTTTAAGATAAACGTTTTTTGCCCGGCAACAGGCCTTGCCGTCCCCCTCACTCCACTCGACTATTCTCGCGCTCTTGGCGGAGGCAGGGATGAAGTGGGCTTAGGCTCCTCGTTCTATCTCCTTGCCGCCGCGGCTACAACCAAATCCAGACCTAGGAGATAATCCTTAGGTATAGGAAAAAGGGGAGCAAGGTAGCCTGGAGATAAAATGAGGTTTCACATGCCCCAGTTCCGTTCTGAAATGCATGACAGAGGATGCAAGACTTATGTGGATCTGCAGCCCCCGGCAACCTTGTCTCGCCGCGGTTGGATCCTTGTACTTGCAACCCCCGGCAACTCTGGTTTGCCGGGGTCGGGACGCCGGTCCGTTCTCTTTCTTCCAAGTAGCTCAGCAGAAGTGCTCATGTGCCCTGCGAACCAAAGGAGAACAGAAAAGAACAGAGAGACGCGCACTCAACCTCTAGGCTAGGGGTTAGTCGCCGCTAAGCACTATCAACCCTAACCAAGGAAGAGACTCGACCTAGCATGCATGCTATAACTTAGGGTGATAGCGCTTCATTTATTTGTGCTCAGGGTCTGCGCCTGGCTTTGTACAAAGGGTTACATGCCTTGCCGGCAAGGCTTGTACAAAAGGTGGCTTGTCGGGGAGCCCGGCAAGCCGCGCCTTATGGGTAAAACTTGCGAAGATGCTCAATGTTCCAGGAGTTGCTCACTGGAACGGCATCTTCGGTCTCCAGGCGGACTGCGCCGGGCCTGGTGACTTGTATTACCCAATAAGGGCCTTCCCACTTCTCCGTCAACTTGTTGGAATTCTTGGCCGACTGAACGCGCCGAAGAACAAGGTCGCCTTCCTCAAAGCTTCGGGCATGAACCTTGCGGATACGGTAGCGCCGCAAGGCTTGCTGGTAGCGTGCTGCTCTCACAGCCGCCCGAAGACGATCTTCCTCAAGGAGCGTCGCATCATCTTGCCGCAACTGCTCTTGCTCAAGCTCATCATAAGCGAGCACTCGAGGTGACCCGTATATGAGTTCCGTGAGGAGAACTGCCTCCGCCCCGTATACTAGGGCGAATGGTGTCTGACCGGTGGCTCGATTTGGCGTTGTCCTGATCGACCAAAGAACCGCCGGCAACTCATCAATCCAGCGCCTTCCGCTCTTGTGCAGCCTGTCAAAGGTCTTCGTTCTCATGCCTCCAACACTTCAGCGTTCGCCCTCTCTGCTTGGCCGTTGCTCCGGGGGTGTGCCGCGGAAGCAAAACAGACCTTCCTGCCGAGGTCTTGAATGTACTGCATGAAGGTGTGGCTTGTGAACTGCGTGCCGTTGCCGGTGATGACTCTGCTTGGCACACCAAAATGGCAGACTAGTCCTTTGAAGAACTTGACGGCTGACTGGGTTGTCACCTTCCTCACTGGTTCCACCTCTGGCCACTTTGTGAACTTGTCGATTGCAACGTACAAGTACTCAAAGCCCCCGACAGCACGGGGGAAAGGGCCCAGTATGTCGAGCCCCCAGACCGAGAATGGCCAGGAGGGAGGGATTATTTGAAGGGCTTGAGCCGGTTGATGAAGCTTCTTTGAATGGAACTGACACGCTTCACACTTGGTTACTAGTATCGTCGCATCGTGGAGGGCGGTGGGCCAGAAGTAACCTTGCCGGAACGCCTTCCCGGTAAGGGCCCTCGACCCTATGTGGGAGCCACATATACCTCCATGTATGTCTGCCAACAGCTCCAGTCCTTCCTCCCGGGGGATGCACTTCAATCTCACACCGTTCGGCCTTCTCCTGTACAGGACGTCATCGACGAACTGGTATAGGGCAGACCGACGGACTACCTTTTCCGCTTCTTCCTGCTCCTCGGGAAGTTCCCCTGTTTGGAGGAATCGGACAGTATGCTGCGCCCACGCCGGAGCCTGGGGCTCGACGGCAAGGACCAAAGGCATTTCCTCTGCCATGGGAGCGGATGTCTCTACGGCCAGGGCTCGACGCCCTGCCAGAGCCAGTTGCTCTCTGGCAGGCTCAGCGTCCACGGCAGCATCCTTGCCGGCAGCCCCGGGGGGCTCGGTAGGAAAATACTCGCCGGGACCTGATTTCCTTCGCTTGTTCTGCCCTGTTGATGGTTCGATGGATGGCTGAGTTAACTGGAGCAAAAAGGTACCTGGTTCCACAGGTAGCTTGAATGCAGCACGCTTCGACAGGTAATCGGCGATGTCGTTCTCCGCTCGGGGAACGTGCGCTTGGATACCGTCAAAGCGCTCCTCCAGCTTCCTCACTTCATCTATGTAGGCCTCCATCAATGGGCTCTGGTAATCCTTGTTGACCTGTCTGACAACAAGCTACGAGTCACCCCTGATGATGAGCTTCTTCACCCCAAGGTCCGCCGCGATCCTGAGACCGGCAAGCAGCCCCTCGTACTCAGTAGTGTTGTTTGTGGACATCTCCCTGGGAAAGTGCATCTGGATCACGTACTTGAGGTGCTCTCCGGTGGGTGCGACAAGCAGCACACCGGCACCGGCGCCTTGCAGTGAGAAAGCCCCATCAAAGTACATGATCCAGTCGCAGTCTGCTTCCTTGCCGGGGAGAACGGTCTCTTGGATTTCTTCGTCAGGTGTTGAGGTCCATTCTGCAATGAACTCTGCGAAGATTCTGCTCTGGATTGTCGAAGTACTTTCAAACTTCAACCCAAAGCTCGACAACTCCAAGGCCCATTCCACAATCCTTCCGGTCGCATCTGGGTTGTGCAGTATCCGTTGTAGCGGGAGGCGGGTGACGACAGAGATCTCGTGGGCTTGGAAGTAATGACGCAGCTTCCTCGAGGCCATAAGGAGGCCGAAGAGAAATTTCTGCACACCGGAGTACCTCGACCTAGCCCCCTGCAAAGAGGGAGCTGACAAAGTAAACCGGGTGCTGCATCATCTTCTTCTTCTGCACCACTTCGCTTGACTGTGCGGGTGTTGCCCCGATGGCGTCGGACTCTGCCGGGGGCCTTGCCTTGCCGGCACCAGGTCCTGCCGGGGGAATCTTTGGCTCGCCGTCCGCTGGTTCTGCTGTCGCCACTGCCTCCTCGTCGACCTCCCTCTGTGCCACCAGTGCGGCGCTGACCACTTGATTCGTTGCCGCTAGGTACAGCAGCAACGGTTCTTGTGGCTTAGGCGCAACCAGTATTGGCGTGGAGGAAAGGTATTTCTTCAGATCCTGCAATGTCGGCTCGGCTTCTGGGGTCCACTCCATCGGACCTGCCTTCTTCAAGATTTTGAAGAAGGGAAGGGCGCGCTCGGCGGACTTGGAGATGAACCGGCTCATGGCGGCGACGCAGCCGGTGAGCCGACGCACATCCTTGATCCGCTTGGGCGCCTCAATCTGTTCAATAGCCTTGATTTTGTCTGTGTTTGCCTCGATCCCGCGCTGCGACACAAAGAATCCGAGAAGGTTGCCGGACGGAACACCGAAGACACACTTCTCAGGATTCAGCTTAAGGTTGATCTTGCGCAGGTTGGCAAACGTCTCTTCGAGATCTTGCACAAGGGTTGCCCCGTCCTTGGTTTTGACCACTATGTCATCCATGTATGCCTCCATATTTCTATGGAGCTGGGGTTCAAAACCAATTTGGACTGCCCTTGTAAACGTCGAGCCAGCACTCTTCAACCCGAAAGGCATCCGTAAAAAGCAATACGTACCACATGGGGTGATCAATGCTGTCTTCTCTTCATCTTCTCTTGTCATAAAGATTTGGTGGTAGCCTGAGTAGGCGTCGAGGAATGACAGCAGATCACACCCGGCCATGGAGTCGACAATCTGGTCGATGCGCGGCTATGGGAAGGGGTCCTTGGGACAAGCCTTATTGATGTCTGTGTAGTCAATACACAGCCTCCACTTCCCATTTGCTTTGCGCACCACTACCGGATTGGCCAACCACGTCGGATGGAGCAGTCCTCTCACCAAACCCGCTGATTCCAACTTCCTACGTCGGGCTTGAACGTGCGGTGGGACGGCCACTGGAACTACCGCAGCTCACGGGTAAAGGCTGGGCAGCCCACCTCGTAAGGTAGGCCGCCGGAGCCCCCCGGCGCTGGGTGGTCCATAGCGGGTCCCGCCCGCTTGTCCGACTGGTGGCGTGTATCACGTCGGCGCTCGATAGTGGTTCGAGCATCTTCGTGAGCTCGTTCTCGAAGAACTTGGCGCTGGTCGCGGCGGGTCCGCGGGTCGGACGACGCTATGGAGATGTTATCACAAGCGTCGTCATGACGGGCCAACGCCCACGGCGGCTGGCGAGGAGGGGGAGAGTGCACCATAACCGCAGCACCCCCGGTCCTCCCAGCGCTGGCATGAGGTGGCTCGGTGGGGCGCCGGCCCGAGGGTCCCGCCGGCCGCGGCTCATCTTTGTTGGCTGAAGGAAATATGCCCTAGAGGCAATAATAAAGTATTATATATTTCCTTGTATCATGATAAATGTTTATTATTCATGCTAGAATTGTATTAACCGGAAACATAATACATGTGTGAATACATAGACAAACAAAGTGTCACTAGTATGCCTCTACTTGACTAGCTCGTTAATCAAAGATGGTTATGTTTCCTAGCCATAGACATGAGTTGTTATTTGATTAACGGGATCACCTCATTAGGAGAATGACGTGATTGACATGACCCATTACGTTAGCTTAGCACCCGATCGTTTAGTATGTTGCTATTGCTTTCTTCATGACTTATACATGTTCCCATGACTATGAGATTATGCAACTCCCGTTTACCGGAGGAACACTTTGTGTGCTACCAAACGTCACAACGTAACTGGGTGATTATAAAGGTGCTCTACAGGTGTCTCCAAAGGTACTTGTTGGGTTGGCGTATTTCGAGAATAGGATTTGTCACTCCGATTGTCGGAGAGGTATCTCAGGGCCCACTCGGTAATGCACATCACTATAAGCCTTGCAAGCATTGTGACTAATGAGTTAGTTGCGGGATGATGTATTACGGAACGAGTAAAGAGACTTGCCGGTAACGAGATTGAACTAGGTATCGAGATACCGACGATCGAATCTCGGGCAAGTAACATACCGATGACAAAGGGAACAACGTATGTTGTTATGCGGTCTGACCGATAAAGATCTTCGTAGAATATGTGGGAGCCAATATGGGCATCCAGGTCCCGCTATTGGTTATTGACCGGAGAGGTGTCTCGGTCATGTCTACATAGTTCTCGAACCCAAAGGGTCCGCACGCTTAAAGTTACGATGACAGTTATATTATGAGTTTATGTGATTTGATGTACCGAAGGTTGTTCGGAGTCCCGGATGTGATCACGGACATGACGAGGAGTCTCGAAATGGTCGAGACGTAAAGATTGATATATTGGACGACTATATTCGGACACCGGAAGTGTTCCGGAGAAGTTTCGGATTAAACCGGAGTGCCGGAGGGTTACCGGAACCCCCGGGGAAGTATTGGGCCTTAGTGGGCCTTGAGGGGAGAGAGAGGGCAGCAGCCAGGAGGTGGTGCGCCCCCTCCCAGAGGAGTCCTAGTTGGACTAGGAGAGGGGGGCGCAGCCCCCTTTCCCTCTCCCTCTCCCTCTCTTTCCTTCCCCCCCTTCTTTTCCTAGTAGGACTAGGAAAGGGGAGTCCTACTCCTACTAGGAGGAGGACTCCCCCCCTCTCCTTGGTGCGCCCCATAGGCAGCCGGCCTCCCCCTTGCTCCTTTATATACGGGGGCAGGGGGGCACCTAAGAACACACTTGATATACGATATTTTAGCCGTGTGCGGTGCCCCCCTCCACCAGATTACACCTCGATAATACCGTCGCGAAGCTTAGGCGAAGCCCTGCGTCGGTGGAACATCATCATCGTCACCACGCAGTCGTGCTGACGAAACTCTCCCTCAACACTCGGCTGGATCGGAGTTCGAGGGACGTCATCGAGCTGAACGTGTGTAGAACTTCGGAGGTGCCGTGCGTTCGGTACTTGATCGGTCGGATCGTGAAGACGTTCGACTACATCAACCGCGTTGTGATAACGCTTCCGCTGTCGGTCTACGAGGGTACGTGGACAACACTCTCCCCTCTCGTTGCTATGCATCACCATGATCTTGCATGTGCGTAGGAAATTTTTTGAAATTACTAAGTTCCCCAACAGTGGCATCCGAGCCTGGTTTTATGCGTTGATGCTTTGCACGAGTAGAACACAAGTGAGTTGTGGGCGATATAAGTCATACTGCTTACCAGCATGTCATACTTTGGTTCAGCGGTATTGTGAGATGAAGCGGCCCGGACCGACATTACGCGTACGCTTACGCGAGACTGGTTTCACCGTTCGGAGCACTCGTTGCTTAAAGGTGACTGGCGGGTGTCTGTCTCTCTCACTTTAGTTGAACCGAGTGTGGCTACGCCCGGTCCTTGCGAAGGTTAAAACAGCACCAACTTGACAAACTATCGTTGTGGTTTTGATGCGTAGGTAAGAACGGTTCTTGCTAAGCCCATAGCAGCCACGTAATACTTGCAACAACAAAGTAGAGGACGTCTAACTTGTTTTTGCAGGGCATGTTGTGATGTGATATGGTCAAGACATGATGTAATATAATGTGTTGTATGAGATGATCATGTTTTGTAACCGAGTTATCGGCAACTGGCAGGAGCCATATGGTTGTCGCTTTATTGTATGAGATGCAATCGCCATGTAATAGTTTTACTTTATCACTAAGCGGTAGCGATAGTCGTAAAAGTAATAAGTTGGCGAGACGACAACGATACTACGATGGAGATCAAGGTGTCGAGCCGGTGACGATGGTGATCATGATGGTGCTTCGGAGATGGTGATCACAAGCACGGTGCTTCGGAGATGGAGATCACAAGCACAAGATGATGATGGCCATATCATATCACTTATATTGATTGCATGTGATGTTAATCCTTTATGCATCTTATCTTGCTTTGATTGACGGTAGCATTATAAGATGATCTCTCACTAAAATTTCAAGATAAAAGTGTTCTCCCTGAGTATGCACCGTTGCAAAAGTTCTTCGTGCTGAGACACCACGTGTTAATCGGGTGTGATAGGCTCTACGTTCAAATACAACGGGTGCAAAACAGTTGCACACGCGGAATACTCGGGTTAAACTTGACGAGCCTAGCATATACAGATATGGCCTCGGAACACAGAGACCGAAAGGTCGAGCGTGAATCATATAGTAGATATGATCAACATAGTGATGTTCACCATTGAAACTACTCCATCTCACGTGTTAATCGGTCATGGTTTAGTTGCTTTGGATCACGTAATCACTTAGATGATTAGAGAGATGTCTATCTAAGTGGGAGTTCTTAAGTAATATGATTAATTGAACTTAAATTTATCATGAACTTAGTACCTGATAGTATCTTGCTTGTCTATGTTAATTGTAGATATATGGCCCGTGTTGTTGTTCCGTTGAATTTTAATGCGTTCCTTGAGAAAGCTAAGTTGAAAGATGATGGTAGCAATTACACGGACTGGGTCCGTAACTTGAGGATTATCCTCATTGCTGCACAGAAGAATTACGTCCTGGAAGCACCGCTAGGTGCCAGGCCTCCTGCAAGAGCTACACCAGAAGTTATGAACGTCTGGCAAAGCAAAGCTGATGACTACTCAATAGTTCAGTGTGCCATGCTTTACGGCTTAGAACCGGGACTTCAACGACGTTTTGAACGTCATGGAGCATATGAGATGTTCCAGAAGTTGAAGTTAATATTTCAAGCAAATGCCCGGATTGAGAGATATGAAGTCTCCAATAAGTTCTATAGCTGCAAGATGGAAAAGAATAGTTCTGTCAGTGAGCATATACTCAGAATGTCTGGGTATAATAATCACTTGATTCAACTGGGAGTTCAACTTCCGGATGATTGCGTCATTGACAGAATTCTTCAATCACTGCCACCAAGCTACAAGAGCTTCGTGATGAACTATAACATGCAAGGGATGGATAAGACGATTCCCGAGCTCTTCGCAATGCTAAAGGCAGCGGAGGTAGAAATCAAAAAGGAGCATCATGTGTTGATGGTCAGTAAAACCACTAGTTTCAAGAAAAAGGGCAAAGGGAAGAAGAAGGGAACTTCAAGAAGAATAGCAAGCAAGTTGCTGTTCAGGAGAAGAAATCCAAGTCTGGACCTAAGCCTGAAACTGAGTGCTTCTACTGTAAGCAGACTGGCCACTGCAAGCGGAACTGCCCCAAGTATTTGGCGGATAAGAAGGATGGCAAGGTTAACAAAGGTATATGTGATATACATGTTATTGATGTGTACCTTACTAATACTCGCAGTAGCACCTGGGTATTTGATACTGGTTCTGTTGCTAATATTTGCAACTCAAAACAGGGGCTACGGATTAAGCGAAGTTTAGCTAAGGACGAGGTGACGATGCGCGTGGGAAATGGTTCCAAAGTCGATGTGATCGCCGTCGGCACGCTACCTCTACATCTACCTTCGGGATTAGTTTTAGACCTAAATAATTGTTATTTGGTGCCAGCGTTGAGCATGAACATTATATCTGGATCTTGTTTAATGCGAGACGGTTATTCATTTAAATCAGAGAATAATGGTTGTTCTATTTATATGAATAATATCTTTTATGGTCATGCACCCTTGAAGAGTGGTCTATTTTTAATGAATCTCGATAGTAGTGATACACATATTCATAATGTTGAAACCAAAAGATGCAGAGTTAATAATGACAGTGCAACTTATTTGTGGCACTGCCGTTTGGGTCATATCGGTGTAAAGCGCATGAAGAAACTCCATACTGATGGAATTTTGGAAACACTTGATTTTGAATCACTTGGTACTTGCGAACCGTGCCTTATGGGCAAGATGACAAAAACACCGTTCTCCGGAACTATGGAGAGAGCAAAAGATTTGTTGGAAATCATACATACAGATGTATGTGGTCCGATGAATATTGAAGCTCGTGGCGGATATCGTTATTTTCTCACCTTCACAGATGATTTGAGCAGATATGGGTATATCTACTTAATGAAACATAAGTCTGAAACATTTGAAAAGTTCAAAGAATTTCAGAGTGAAGTTGAAAATCATCGTAACAAGAAAATAAAATTCCTACGATCTGATCGTGGAGGAGAATATTTGAGTTACGAGTTTGGTCTACATTTGAAACAATGCGGAATAGTTTCGCAACTCACGCCACCCGGAACACCACAGCGTAATGGTGTGTCTGAACGTCGTAATCGCACTTTACTAGATATGGTGCGATCTATGATGTCTCTTACTGATTTACCGCTATCGTTTTGGGGTTATGCTTTAGAGACGGCTGCATTCACTCTAAATAGGACACCATCGAAATCCGTTGAGACGACGCCTTATGAACTATGGTTTGGCAAGAAACCAAAGTTGTCGTATCTTAAAGTTTGGGGTTGCGATGCTTATGTGAAGAAACTTCAACCTGATAAGCTCGAACCTAAATCGGAGAAATGTGTCTTCATAGGATACCCAAAGGAGACCGTTGGGTACACCTTCTATCACAGATCCGAAGGCAAGATATTTGTTGCTAGAAATGGATCCTTTCTAGAGAAGGAGTTTCTCTCGAAAGATGTGAGTGGGAGGAAAGTAGAACTTGATGAGGTAACCGTACCTGCTCCCTTATTGGAAAGTAGATCATCGCAGAGATCAGTTTCTGCGACACCTACACCAAGTAGTGAGGAAGTTAATGATAATGATCATGAAACTTCAGATCAAGTTATTACTGAACTTCGTAGGTCAACTAGATCAAGATCCGCACCAGAGTGGTACGGTAATCCTGTTCTGGAGGTCATGTTACTAGACCATGGCGAACCTACGAACTATGAAGAAGCGATGGTGAGCCCAGATTCCGCAAAATGGCTTGAAGCCATGAAATCCGAGATAGGATCCATGTATGAGAACAAAGTATGGACTTTGGTTGACTTGCCCGATGGTCGGCAAGCCATTGAAAATAAATGGATCTTCAAGAAGAAGACTGACGCTGATGGTAATGTTACTATCTATAAAGCTCGACTTGTTGCGAAAGGTTTTCGACAAGTTCAAGGGATTGACTACGATGAGACCTTCTCACCCGTAGCGATGCTTAAGTCTGTCCGAATCATGTTAGCAATTGCCGCATTTTATGATTATGAAATTTGGCAAATGGATGTCAAAACTGCGTTCCTGAATGGATTTCTGGAAGAAGAGTTGTATATGATGCAACCGGAAGGTTTTGTCGATCCAAAGGGAGCTAACAAAGTGTGCAAGCTCCAGCGATCCATTTATGGACTGGTGCAAGCCTCTCGGAGTTGGAATAAACGCTTTGATAGTGTGATCAAAGCATTTGGTTTTATACAGACTTTTGGAGAAGCCTGTATTTACAAGAAAGTGAGTGGGAGCTCGATAGCATTTCTGATATTATATGTGGATGACATATTACTGATTGGAAATGATATTGAATTTCTGGATAGCATAAAGGGATACTTGAATAAAAGTTTTTCAATGAAAGACCTCGGTGAAGCTGCATATATATTAGGCATTAAGATCTATAGAGATAGATCAAGGCGCTTAATTGGACTTTCACAAAGCACATACCTTGACAAAGTTTTGAAGAAGTTCAAAATGGATCAAGCAAAGAAAGGGTTCTTGCCTGTACTACAAGGTGTGAGATTGAGTAAGACTCAATGCCCGACCACTGCAGAAGATAGAGAGAAGATGAAAGATGTTCCCTATGCTTCAGCCATAGGCTCTATCATGTATGCAATGCTGTGTACCAGACCTGATGTGTCCCTGGCTATAAGTTTAGCAGGGAGGTACCAAAGTAATCCAGGAGTGGATCACTGGACAGCGGTCAAGAACATCCTGAAATACCTGAAAAGGACTAAGGATATGTTTCTCGTATATGGAGGTGACAAAGAGCTCATCGTAAATGGTTACGTTGATGCAAGCTTTGACACTGATCCGGACGATTCGAAATCGCAAACCGGATACGTATTTACATTGAACGGTGGAGCTGTCAGTTGGTGCAGTTCCAAGCAAAGTGTCGTGGCGGGATCTACGTGTGAAGCGGAATACATAGCTGCTTCGGAAGCAGCGAATGAAGGAGTCTGGATGAAGGAGTTCATAACCGATCTAGGTGTCATACCTAGTACATCGGGACCAATGAAAATCTTTTGTGATAATACTGGTGCAATTGCCTTAGCAAAGGAATCCAGATTTCACAAGAGAACCAAGCACATCAGAAGACGCTTCAATTCCATCCGGGATTTAGTCCAGGTGGGAGACATAGAAATTTGCAAGATACATACGGATCTGAATGTAGCAGATCCGTTGACTAAGCCTCTTCCACGAGCAAAACATGATCAGCACCAAGACTCCATGGGTGTAAGAATCATTACTATGTAATCTAGATTATTGACTCTAGTGCAAGTGGGAGACTGAAGGAAATATGCCCTAGAGGCAATAATAAAGTATTATATATTTCCTTGTATCATGATAAATGTTTATTATTCATGCTAGAATTGTATTAACCGGAAACATAATACATGTGTGAATACATAGACAAACAAAGTGTCACTAGTATGCCTCTACTTGACTAGCTCGTTAATCAAAGATGGTTATGTTTCCTAGCCATAGACATGAGTTGTTATTTGATTAACGGGATCACCTCATTAGGAGAATGACGTGATTGACATGACCCATTACGTTAGCTTAGCACCCGATCGTTTAGTATGTTGCTATTGCTTTCTTCATGACTTATACATGTTCCCATGACTATGAGATTATGCAACTCCCGTTTACCGGAGGAACACTTTGTGTGCTACCAAACGTCACAACGTAACTGGGTGATTATAAAGGTGCTCTACAGGTGTCTCCAAAGGTACTTGTTGGGTTGGCGTATTTCGAGAATAGGATTTGTCACTCCGATTGTCGGAGAGGTATCTCAGGGCCCACTCGGTAATGCACATCACTATAAGCCTTGCAAGCATTGTGACTAATGAGTTAGTTGCGGGATGATGTATTACGGAACGAGTAAAGAGACTTGCCGGTAACGAGATTGAACTAGGTATCGAGATACCGACGATCGAATCTCGGGCAAGTAACATACCGATGACAAAGGGAACAACGTATGTTGTTATGCGGTCTGACCGATAAAGATCTTCGTAGAATATGTGGGAGCCAATATGGGCATCCAGGTCCCGCTATTGGTTATTGACCGGAGAGGTGTCTCGGTCATGTCTACATAGTTCTCGAACCCAAAGGGTCCGCACGCTTAAAGTTACGATGACAGTTATATTATGAGTTTATGTGATTTGATGTACCGAAGGTTGTTCGGAGTCCCGGATGTGATCACGGACATGACGAGGAGTCTCGAAATGGTCGAGACGTAAAGATTGATATATTGGACGACTATATTCGGACACCGGAAGTGTTCCGGAGAAGTTTCGGATTAAACCGGAGTGCCGGAGGGTTACCGGAACCCCCCGGGGAAGTATTGGGCCTTAGTGGGCCTTGAGGGGAGAGAGAGGGCAGCAGCCAGGAGGTGGTGCGCCCCCTCCCAGAGGAGTCCTAGTTGGACTAGGAGAGGGGGGCGCAGCCCCCTTTCCCTCTCCCTCTCCCTCTCTTTCCTTCCCCCCTTCTTTTCCTAGTAGGACTAGGAAAGGGGAGTCCTACTCCTACTAGGAGGAGGACTCCCCCCCTCTCCTTGGCGCGCCCCATAGGCAGCCGGCCTCCCCCTTGCTCCTTTATATACGGGGGCAGGGGGCACCTAAGAACACACTTGATATACGATATTTTAGCCGTGTGCGGTGCCCCCCTCCACCAGATTACACCTCGATAATACCGTCGCGAAGCTTAGGCGAAGCCCTGCGTCGGTGGAACATCATCATCGTCACCACGCCGTCGTGCTGACGAAACTCTCCCTCAACACTCGGCTGGATCGGAGTTCGAGGGACGTCATCGAGCTGAACGTGTGTAGAACTTCGGAGGTGCCGTGCGTTCGGTACTTGATCGGTCGGATCGTGAAGACGTTCGACTACATCAACCGCGTTGTGATAACGCTTCCGCTGTCGGTCTACGAGGGTACGTGGACAACACTCTCCCCTCTCGTTGCTATGCATCACCATGATCTTGCATGTGCGTAGGAAATTTTTTGAAATTACTACGTTCCCCAACATTGGCAACGGCGACGAGGCTCCGGATGGTGGCCCTCCACTCGTCGAGCTTCTCCGCAGCAGGAGGGAAGTCGAGGAGCAGCTGCGCGCGCGCCAAAGCTTCTGCTGGCGTGGGTGGCGGTGACAGCTACGTGGACCGTGGCGCGCTTCGACTTCTAACCACGTTATAAGGAGCTCTATCACAACCCAGCGGTTGCGCGCCATTTTCGCCAGCACTTCGGCGGGCATGCTGGACTCCTTCGTCCCGTGGACGATGCACGGGGCTCTTCTCACTGCGGTGTCCGAGGTCTTCAGCGCGGTGACGCTGCTCGTTGCGCGCACCCTGGGAAGAGCGCGCTGTAGGCGCCGGCATGGGCGTCCTAGAGGTTGCTGCACCGCCCGGGGGTGGCACAACGACACTCCTGGAGGGCCCCGCGCCGCCTGCGGGGGGCCCAGCTCTGTCTTTGGATCTGGCGACGTGCGGCCGGTCGTCTGGCGCACGAATGACGCCGCTCGCCAGGCTCTGACTGCCAGGGTGATGCTGGTGCTCGCGGACTGCGGCCCGGGTCCTGTCCGCGATAGGGCCGCTGCTCGTCCGCACTGGCATGGGACGTTCGGCTCCCAACGAACCGACCGTCGTGGCCGTCTTCTTCTTGGGAGCCATGGCGATGAAGAAACGCTAGGCTAACTACTAGACCAGATTCTCACAATTGCGCCCCCTACCTGGCGCGCCAAAGATGTCGGTGTGGAACGACACCTATGGGATCACAAGAATCCCTACTACGGTTGCTAGGGCGCAGGGTTGCGAGAAGAGCAGGATTAGTAATCAGCACAAGGATCGTTTACCCAGGTTCGGGCCGCGAGGATGCAGAAAACCCTAGTCCTGCTTTGGTGGATGTATTTCAGAGAGTTCTTGAGCTCTCAAACTAGCTATGGTGGGTGTGTGGTTCCAAAGAGCCGAATCCTTCTCCAGTATGCCATGGGCCTCCTTTTATAGTCGAAAGGGGCTGCCACAGTGGCATACAGGAGGTGGAAAGGCGTGCAGTATTGCGAGCTTATCGCTCATCTTATAGGACAAAACGCATTTAATGCGCCGCCGAGGTGTCCCCTAGCTTTATCGGGGACGGGGGCGAGGCCCGTCCCGTCCGTCGCCGCTCCTCCTCGCTTCGACACGCGCCCTGGCCAGCGATGCGTGCGGCACCATGTAGGCAGGCAGGCAGCTGAGGTGGCGCGGCGGTGGAGCCTTCACGAAGATCTGCATGCCGCCACGCAGGTGCCCGCTCAACTGGTTGAGCTGGCAGCTGCATGCGAACGGCGGCGGATGTAACGCCCACGATGCGGCTATATCTCCCACGTGTCGAGGCATGACTTAGAGGCATAACCGCATTGTGGTTTTGTCGCAAGAAGGGTCATCTTCACACAATCCCATGTAATGAACAAGAATGGGATCACGAGAGTTGGCTTACAATCGCCACTTCACACAATACATAAATATAATTCATACATCATCCAAAATCCACACATAGACCGACTACGGTCAAATCTAAATGAAAATAAGATAACCCCAAATGCTAGATCCCCGATCGTCCCAACTGGGCTCCAGTACTGATCATCAGGAAAAGACACATAGTAACGACCACGTTCCTCGTCGAACTCCCACTTGAGCTCGGTTGCGTCATCTGCACTGGCATCGTCGGCACCTGCAACTGTTTTGGTAGAATCTGTGAGTCATGAGGACTCGGCAATCTCACACCCGCGAGATCAAGACTATTTAAGCTTATAGGAAAGGATGGTGTAATGAGGTGGAGCTGCAGCAGGCACTAAGCATACATGGTGGCTAACATACGCAAAAGAGAGCGAGAAGAGAAGCAACGCAATGGTCGTGAAGCTAGAAATGATCAAGAAGTGATCCTGAAACTACTTACGTTCATGCATAACTCAAACTGTGTTCACTTCCCGGACTCCGCCGAGAAGAGACCATCATGGCTACACACGCAGTTGATGTATTTTAATTAAGTCAAGTGACAAGTTCTCTACAATCGGACATTAACAAATTCCCATCTGCCTCATAACCGCGGGCACGGCTTTCGAAAGATAATACCCTGCAGGGGTGTCCCAACTTAGCCCATCATAAGCTCTCACGGTCAATGAAGGATAAACCTTCTCCCAGGAAGACCCGATCAGTCTCGGAATCCCGGTTTACAAGACATTTCGACAATGGTAAAACAAGACCAGCAAAGCCGCCCGAATGTGCCGACAAATCCCGATAGGAGCTGCACATATCTCGTTCTCAGGGCACACCGGATGAACACTACGTACAACTAAAACCAATCCTCGAATTTCCCCAAGGTGGCGCTGCAAGTGGCTCTAGTTTGGGCCAGCACCCAGAGGAACACTGGCCCGGGGGTTTAAATAAAGATGACCCTCGGGCTCGCGAAAACCCAAGGGAAAAGGCTTAGGTGGCAAATGGTAAAACCAAGGTCGGGCCTTGCTGGAGGAGTTTTATTCAAGGCGAACTGTCAAGGGGGTCCCATAAATCACCAAACCGCGTAAGGAACGCAAACTCAAGGAACATAATCCCGGTATGACGGAAACTAGGGCGGCAAGAGTGGAACGAAACACCAGGCATACGGCCGAGCCTTCCACCCTTTACCAAATATATAGATGCATTAATTAAATAAGAGATATTGTGATATCCCAAAATATCCATGTTCCAACATGGAACCAACTTCAACTTCACCTGCAACTAGCAACGCTATAAGAAGGGCTGAGCAAAAGCGGTAACTTAGCCAAACAACGGTTTGCTAGGAAAGGATGGTTAGAGGGTGACATGGCAAATATGGGAGGCATGATATAGCAAGTGGTAGGTAGCACAGCATGGCAATAGAGCGAACAACTAGCAAAGCAAAGATAGAAATGATTTCGAGGGTATGGTCATCTTGCCTGCAAGGTTCTCAGAGTTGTCGAAAACTTGATCCTCGTAAGCGTACTCAACAGGTTCCTCGTTCACGAACTCGTCTCCCGGCTCTACCCAAAACAAGAACACAAGCAATGGAACCACAACCAATCACGGGAAATGCACAAGAAACATGATGCAAAACATGTATGATATGCGAGATGTGGTATGCGATGCATATGCGTGCTCCGGAAGAAAAAATGATGAACAAGGCAGTAACTTGGAAAACCAAGTATGCCACTGGAAAGATGAGATGATTTCGGTCAAAATCGATATAAAGATCACCGGAAACGGATGCACGGTTTGCAAATGGCAAGCAAAACAAGAATGACACGAATCTATGATTAACAGCATGATAGCACTTAGAATACATCAAGTAACTATGCTATAGCACTCCAACATAGCAACAAAACATATGGCAGTAATCTAAAGGAGATGCTTGACAAAAGATGAACACTGAGCTACGGCTAGATCACAACATAACAGGCTCAAACAAGCATGGCAAAAGTGCAAAAGATAACAGGTCCACAGACTTGGTGAAATTACTGGACATGCCTGAAACAGCATCAGGTAGCAATGTTCAGAGCAAGAAATCAACATGCTACGAGAACTTAACATGGAGAAACAAGGCATGGCATGAATCTACTAAATGCATAGAACAAAAGTCCCTTACTGACCATGAGCCAAAAAGGACCAGAAGATATGATGGCAACCATGTAAACATAGCAAGTTTCGTTAACAGGTTTCAGACTTAGCAGAAAACAGAGCATGGTAGAAACAGACATTATGAAGGCATCTTGGTGAGCTTGATTCACTCAACACAAAGCAATGCATAACAAAACAAGCATACCTACAGCAATATGGCATGTTTATGAAGCTATACATTGCAACAACAAATACATAGCATGAATGGATCAACTACAACAACCTTGGCAAAATCGAATAACACGTAAACAATCTGCCAGAAATATTTTATAGCAAAAGTAGAGCAAGATTGAGTCATGCTATGGCACTCCATAATTCCAAACAGAGGCATGAATGGATAGATCACAACTATATCTACAAAACATACTTACTGAACATCTCCAAAAGGAGCATGGATCTCTCTGTAGACCCATGGATACATGGCAACAAAATAACAGCAGACAAAGACTTGGCAAAATCCCAAGTCCCTGAAATCAGAAACATCATGAAGCCTAGTTTGCATGCTTGTGCTAGTAACCACAGAGATCACAAAAATACATGGCATACACATCTATAAAGATGGCATGGCATACATCAAAACACCTGTAGATCTCATGCCCATAAGATGCACACATCAAATGCAACAAAAATAACAAATCCTCAAGATCTGATAAGTAACAGCAGTTAACAGCATATAGCACTCTTGCACCAGAGATTTTGGCATCAAGATGGACTCAAATGAACATGGCATAATGGAACAAAATGAAGAGCATCTAGAGACGAACATTTCGATATATTACACGTGTGAAACGGAGCTATATGCAGGGAGTTATGATGCAATGAACAGAGCAAGATAATGTAAAAACTTAAAGACTTGGAGAATTTCGGGGAAGGGGAGAAGAAAGTCAACCGTTGACTGGATCGGGATCTGGCCTCGAGCTCGCCGGAGCTACTGCCGGAGACGGAGGATGGGGCGGCCGGCGACGGGACGGAGAGGAGGTGGAGGAGGCGCCGCGGGGGAGGAGGAAGACGGGGGCCGGCCGAAGACGACGGCGAGGCGCCCGGAGACGGCGGCGGGAGGCGCGGCGACGGCGGCGGCGAGGGCGCGGCGGCGCCGGCGAGAGGACGGGCAGCGGCGCGCGGCCCCGGAGGAAGACGGCGGCGGCGGGGCTCGGGCTGCGGGGCGGAGGAGGCGCGGGCCGAGAGGGCCAGGCACGGGCTCGCCGGGCCGCGGGCGGCGCGGGTGTACGGGCGCTAACGTGGCGGCGCGGGACTGGCTATGGGCGGCGGCGCGATTTCGTCCAGCGCCGGGCGGACTTGTCCGGCGCGCGGAGGGAGAGGGCTAGGGTTTGGACCCGGGATTTCGGAGGGGAAGGTGTTTATATAGGCATAGGGAGCTAGGAGACTCCAAATGGAGTGCAGTTTTCGCCCACACGATCGTGATCGAATTACCTAAAGCATGGAAGAGACTTAGAGGGGTTTTGGGCTGTTTGGAGGGGGGGTTTGCTGCAACACACAAAAGGACTTTGCGGTTGCCCGGTTAACCGTTGTAGTACCAAACGACCTCCAAATGGAACGAAACTTGACAGGTGGTCTACCGGTGGTATACCAAGGCCACTTAGCAAGCCTCGGTCCATTCCGAGAAAGTTCAACACCCACTCACGAAAAGAAACAAGAGGGGTGCGCCGGAGGAGGTGGGAGTGCCGGATTGCAAAACGGACAACGGGGAAAATGCTCGGATGCATGAGACGAACACGTATGCAAAAGAGATGCACATGATGACATGATATGAGATGCATTACATGAACAAAATGCAAAACGAAAAACAAAACCCGACCACGAAGGAATATCATAACACATAGCCGAAAATGGCAAGAGTTGGAGTTACCAATATGGAAAGTTACATCCGGGGTGTTACAGCGGAGACTTGGTTGGTGTGGGTCTGGCAGTGGCCCTCCTGGCGTCCTCGGTGAGGGCCTTGCCGGGTGGCCTGGCAAGGGTCTTGCCGTGGCGCGCTGTCATCCCCGGCAACGATCTTGCCGGGGGTCTTGTGGCTCTCCTCGGCAAGGATCTTGCCGAGGACCGTTGTCTTTTAATCCTCATCTGATATTGAGCATTCCTTGTCTTCACAAAGATCTGCATTTCACCATGGAGGTGCCTCCCGAGCCCTAGTTCCAACGTGGTTGGTTGAGTTGGAACCCGTGGGCTCGAGGGTGGCTCCCTCCGCTGGCGTGGGCGATCCGCCCTGGCAAGGGTCTTGCCGGGGGAGCCTGCTTCGCCTATCTACTTCTTTGCGGTCTTGATCTTGGCGTTGCTCTGGCTGTCTTGAGCTTTGGTTTTACCTTGGTTCACCTCCTCCGCTCTGCTTGGTGCGGCCGTGGACACGGCTCCGACTGTCCGTGCATAGGTAAACGGGTACAAAAGTGTGCCCCCTCTTTTGTACACGGACATAAGGGGGGAAGGAGGAGGAGGAGAGAAGGAAGGAGGGGGGCGCCGCCCCCTCCCCTTCTCCAATTCGGATTGGGGAAAGGGGGGCGTGTGCCACCTCCTGGCCGGCCCTCTCTCTTCTCCACTAAGGCCCATGAGTCCCAATAGCTTCCCGGAGGGGGTTCCGGTAACCCCCGTTATTCCGAAACTTATCCGAAATGACCCGAACCATTCCGGCGTCCGAATGTAGCCTTCCAATATATGAATATTTATGTCTCGACCATTTTGAGACTCCTCGTCATGTCCATGATCTCATCCGGGACTCCAAACAACCTTCGGTACATCAACTCACATAACTCATAATACAAATCGTCATCGAACGTTAAGCGTGCGGACCCTACGGGTTCGAGAACTATGTAGACATGACCGAGACACATCTCTGGTCAATAAACAATAGCGGAACCTGGATGCTCATATTGGCTCCTACATACTCTACAAAGATCTTTATCGGTGAAACCACATAACAACATACGTTGTTCCCTTTGTCATCGGTATGTTACTTGCCCGAGATTCGATCGTCGGTATCATCATACCTAGTTCAATCTCGTTACCGGAAAGTCTCTTTACTCGTTCCATAACGCATCATCCCGCAACTAACTCATTAGTCACATTGCTTGCAAGGCTTATAGTGATGTGCATTACCGAGAGGGCCCAAGATATACCTCTCCGAAACACGGAGTGACAAATCCTAATCTCGATCTATGCCAACTCAACAAACACCATCGGAGACACCTGTAGAGCATCTTTATAATCACCCAGTTACATTGTGACGTTTGATAGCACACTAAGTGTTCCTCCGGTATTCGGGAGTTGCATAATCTCATAGTCATAGGAACATGTATAAGTCATGAAGAAAGCAATAGCAATAAACTAAACGATCATAGTGCTAAGCTAACGGATGGGTCTTGTCCATCACATCATTCTCTAATGATGTGATCCTGTTCATCAAATGACAACACATGTCTATGGCTAGGAAACTTAACCATCTTTGATTAACGAGCTAGTCAAGTAGAGGCATACTAGGGACACTCTGTTTGTCTATGTATTCACACATGTACTAAGTTTCCGGTAAATACAATTCTAGCATGAATAATAAACATTTATCATGATATAAGGAAATATAAACAACAACTTTATTATTGCCTCTAGGGCATATTTCCTTCATTCGCAACATCCACTTTATGTTGTTCCTGGGTTTTCGGGTTACCTGTGTTCCTATTAAAGTCGCCAAAGCATCCAAAAGTTCAGTTAACACCTGAGCCGGCGGGCGCGTAGAGCCGCTAGCACCAGCCGTCGCCGCAGCCGTTGAGCTGGAGGTCATAGCCGCGGCGGTCGTTGAACCGAGCACCAGTTGTGTACCAGCCATGAAGATTGCAACCCTGTTCGGCGGCTCATACGGGTCTGAAATACTGTCGCCATCGGAACAGCCCCCAAGCCTACCGTCCTGCAGTTGATACATTGAATCAGTCTCACCAGTTGAAGACTCGCCATCAGAGTAAATCACCGTCTCTCCCATGGACGCAGATCCTTCCTCAAGATCTGCCCCATGGATGAAACCAACAAAGGCACACTTCACGGCGGCTTGAACTTTGGCGGGTCGTGCGTGCTGAGTCGTCTCGACGATGTCGGTGCAGGTGTCTGGCTCAGGCCCTGACTCGCCGATCTTGCCGATGAAGATGTGGATTCCGCCGAAGGGGACCCGGTACCCGTACTCAATTGAGCCAGCCTCGGGGCCCCAGCCAGCGTCGTCGATGTAGAGCTTGCCGCGAAGACTCTTGGTCATCCGGCCCATGGCGTATCCCTTGATCCCTGTGAAGCTACCCTTCAAGAACTCGAAACCACAGTGCGCTGGCCCCACGGTGGGCACAACAGTCATGGACTTAACACGGCAGATGCCCTAGCAAAAGGACTTAGGTGTGGAGCCATCGCAACTAGATTAGCTTGAAGGGGTTAAACGGGACAAAGGACACAGAGGCCCCTCTCAACAAGGTAAAAGCCTACTCCTGCTTTAGGTTGTATTGCTTGGGTTTCGATTACCAGGGAGCGAATAAGCTTGACCTAGTTCTCGACCTGTTCTCTCTTGTCCTAACCCACCGCCGGGTCACCCCTTTATATACACAGGTTGATGCCCGGCGGCTTATAGAGTCCCGGCGGGCTCATACACAATGTGTCCGGCTCGGTGACTAACTAAACTTGCCTTACAATACAAGTTACACATATGGCGGTTTATCCTCTTGGGCCTCAAGTCACCTCTGGGTCTTGGGCCTTCAATAGGCTTGCTTCATAACCCGCCATCTTCATCCTTGAGTCGCCAACGGTATGACCCGGCCCCTCCTGGGCGGGTCATACCTAATAGTTATATCCCCAAAAGGCAGGATGCCGGAAAAGGCCCCTAGATAGGATCTCAAGGGAACAGAAGGTTGCGGCGGTGGAAAAGTGTTTCCGTGGATGCTTCTGGTGGTTTGGGGATATATGTGAATATATAGGAGGAAGAATTAGGTCAGGGGAGTCACGAGTGGCCCACAAGGCAGGGGGTGCGCCCTACCCCCCCCCCCCGGGGCGCACCCTCCCCCCTTGTGGCCGCCTCCTGGCTCTTTCGACTTGATCTCCAAGTCTCTTGGGTGTCTTCTGGTCCAAGAAAAATCATTGCGAAGGTTTTGTTCTGTTTGGACTACGTTTGGTATTCCTTTTCTACGAAACTCAAAAACAAGTAAAAAAACAGAAACTGGCACTGGGCTCTAGGTTAATAGGTTAGTCCCAAAATAATATAAAATAACATATTAATGCATATAAAACATCCAAAACAGATAATATAATAGCATGGAACAATCAAAAATAATAGATACGTTGGAGACGTATCAAGTGGTATGGTAATCCTGTCCTGGAAGTCATGTTACTAGACCATGGCGAACCTACAAACTGTGAAGAAGCTATGATGAGCCCAGATTCCGATAAATGGCTTGAGGCCATGAAATCTAAGATAGGATCCATGTATGAGAACAAAGTATGGACTTTGGTGGACTTGCCCGATGATCGGCAAGCCATAGAGAATAAATGGATCTTCAAGAAAAAGACCGATGCTGATGGTAATGTTACTGTCTACAAAGCTTGAACTGTTGCGGAAGGTTTTCGACAAGTTCAAGAAGTTGACTACGATGAGACTTTCTCACCCGTAGCGATGCTTAAGTCTGTCCGAATCATGTTAGCAATTGCCGCATTTTTATGATTATGAAATCTGGCAAATGGACGTCAAAACTGCATTCCTTAATGGATTTCTTAAAGAAGTGTTGTATATGATGCAACCAGAAGGTTTTGTCGATCCTAAAGGTGCTAACAAAGTGTGCAAGCTCCAGCGATCCATCTATGGACTGGTGCAAGCATCTCGGAGTTGGAATATACGCTTTGATCAGGTGATCAAAGAGTATGGTTTATACAGACTTACGGTGAAGCCTGTATTTACAAGAAAGTGAGGGGGAGCTCTGTAGCATTTCTGATATTATATGTGGATGACATATTGTTGATTGGAAATGATATAGAATTTATGGATAGCATAAAAGGATACTTGAATAAGAATTTTTAATGAAAGACCTCGGTGAAGCTGCTTATATATTGGGCATCAAGATCTATAGAGATAGGTCGAGACGCTTAATAGGACTTTGACAAAGCACATACCTTGATAAAGTTTTGAAAAAGTTCAAAATGGATCAATCAAAGAGAGGGTTGTTGCCTGTGTTAGAAGGTGTGAAGTTGAGTCGGACTTAAAGCCCGACCACTGCAGAAGATAGAGAGAAAAAAAGTCATTCCCTATGCCTCAGCCATAGGTTCTATCATGTATGCTATGCTGTGTACCAGACCTGATGTGTGCCTTGCCATAAGTTTGGCAGGGCGGTACCAAAGTAATCCAGGAGTGGATCACTGGACAGCGGTCAAGAACATCCTGAAGTACCTGAAAAGGACCAAGGATATGTTTCTCGTTTATGGAGGTGACAAAGAGGTCGTCGTAAATGGTTACGTTGATGCCAGCTTCGACACTGACCCGGATGACTCTAAGTCACCAACCGGATATGTATTTATATTGAATGGTGGAGCTGTTAGTTGGTGCAATTCCAAGCAGAGCGTCGTGGCAGGATCTACGTGTGAAGCAGAGTACATAGCTGCTTCAGAAGCAGCACATGAAGGAGTCTGGATGAAGGAGTCCATATCCGATCTGGGTGTAATACCCAGTGCATCGGGTCCAATGAAAATCTTTTGTGACAACACTGGAGCAATTGCCTTGGCGAAGGAATCCAGGTTTCACAAGAGAACCAAACACATCAAGAGACGCTTCAACTCCATTCGTGAAAAGGTCAAGGATGGAGACATAGAGATTTGCAAAATACATACGGATTTGAATGTGGCAGACCCGTTGACTAAGCCTCTTATGCGAGCAAAACATGATCAGCACCAAGACTCCATGGGTGTTAGATTCATTACAGTGTAATCTAGATTATTGACACTAGTGCAAGTGGGAGACTGAAGGAAATATGCCCTAGAGGCAGTAATAAATTTGTAATTTTATATTTCCTTATTCATGATAAAGGTTTATTATTCATGCTAGAATTGTATTGCTCAGAAAATTAAATACATGTGTGAATACATAAGCAAGTACCGTGTCCCTAGTAAGCCTCTACTAAACTAGCTCGTTGATAAAAGATGGTTAAGGTTTCCTGACCATAGACATGTGTTGTCATTTGATAACAGGATCGCATCATTAGGAGAATGATGTGAGGGACAAGACCCATCCGTTAGCTTAGCATATTGATCGTTTAGTTTATTGCTATTGCTTTCTTGTTGACAAATACATATTCCTTCGAGTATGAGTTTGTGCAACTCCCGGATACTGGAGGAATACCTTGTGTGCTATCAAACTTCACAACGTAACTGGGTGATCATAAAGATGCTCTACAGATATCTCCGAAGGTGTTTGTTGAGTTGGCGTAGATCAAGATTAGGATTTGTCACACCGAGTATCGCAGAGGTATCTCTGGGCCCTCTCGGTAATACACGTCATAAGAAGCCTTGCAAGCAAAGTGACTAAGGAGTTAGTTGCAAGATGATGTATTATGAAACAGGTAAAGAGACTTGCCGGTAATGAGATTGAACTAGGTATGAAGATACCGACGATCGAATCTCGGGCAAGTAACATACCGATGGACGAAGGGAAATACGTATGTTGTCATAACGGTTCGACCGATAAAGATCTTCGTAGAATATGTAGGACCCAATATGGGTATCCAGGTTCCGCTATTGGTCATTGACCGAAGAGGTGTCTCGGTCATGTCTACATAGTTCTCAAACCCATAGGGTCCGCATGCTTAACGTTCGTTGACGATATAGTGTTATATGATTTGGTGACCGAAGGTTGTTCGGAGTCCCGGATGAGATCGCGGACATGACGAGGAGCTCTGGAATGGTCCAGAGGTAAAGATTGATATATAGGACGATGATATTTGTGAAGGAAATATGCCCTAGAGGCAATAATAAGTTGTTATTTATATTTCCTTATATCATGATAAATATTTATTATTCATGCTAGAATTGTATTAACCGGAAACTTAGTACATGTGTGAATACATAGACAGATAGAGTGTCCCTAGTATGCCTCTACTTGACTAGCTCGTTAATCAAAGATGGTTAAGTTTCCTAGCCATCGACATGAGTTGCCATTTGATGAACGGGATCACATCATTAGAGAATGGTGTGATGGACAAGGCCCATCTGTTAGCTTAGCACTATTATCATTTAGTTTATTGCTATTGCTTTCTTCATGACTTATACATGTTCCTATGACTATGAGATTATGCAACTCCCGAATACCGGAGGAACACTTAGTGTGCTATCAAACGTCACAACATAACTGGGTGATTATAAAGATGCTCTACAGGTGTCTCCGATGGTGTTTGTTGAGTTGGCAGAGATCGAGATTAGGATTTGTCACTCCGATTGTCAGAGAGGTATCTCTGGGCCCTCTCGGCAATGCACATCACTATAAGCCTTGCAAGCAATGTGACTAATGAGTTAGTTGCGGGATGAGGCATTACAGAACGAGTAAAGAGACTTGCCGGTAACGAGATTGAACTAGGTATGATGATACCGACGATCGAATCTCGGGCAAGTAACATACCGATGACAAAGGGAACAGCGTATGTTGTTGTGTGGTTTGACCGATAAAGATCTTCGTAGAATATGTAGGAGCCAATATGAGCATCCAGGTCCCGCTATTGGTTATTGACCGGAGAGATGTCTCAGTCATGTCTACATAGTTCTCGAACCCGTAGGGTCCGCACGCTTAACGTTCGATGACGATTCGTATTATGAGTTTATGTGTTTTGATGTATCGAAGGTTGTTCGGAGTTCCGGATATGATCACGGACATGACGAGGAGTCTCGAAATGGTCGATACATAAAGATTGATATATTGGAAGGTTATATTCGGACACCGGAATGGTTCCGAAGTGTATCGGATTGATATATAGTGCAAGTAGGAGCAGCAAGCACATGCATATTATATCTATCAAAATCATCATGTGTAGAAGTAAAACGCAACCCATCAATATAATCCTTAATAAGGGCAAACTTCTCCGATATAGTGTAGTCGGGAGAATTCAAAAAGATAATAGGACTATCATGCGTGGGTGCAATAGCAACAATTTCATTTTTAACATAAGGAACTATAGCAAGTTCATCTTCATAAGCATAATTCATATTGGCATCTTGGCCACAAGCATAGCAAGCATCATCGAAAAGGGATATTTCAAGAGAATCAACGGGATCATAACAATCATCATAGCAATCATCCTTTGGTAAGCACGAAGGGAAATTAAACAATGTATGAGTTGAAGATTTACTCTCATTAGAAGGTGGGCACGGGTGATCAATCCGCTCTTCCTCCTTTTGTTCTTCACTCTCCTCCTCATCTTTTTCATCCAATGAGCTCACAGTTTCATCAATTTCTTCTTCCATAGACTCCCGCAAAATATTAGTCTCTTCTTGGACAGCAGAGACTTTCTCAATAAATGCATCAATATCGGCATTGTACACATAATTCTCATAGCAATATTTAAGGATAGCTAAATTTTCAGGTCTATAAACAGCATCATAAAGATTTTCACACTCTTTAAATACAGATTCAATTTCATAAGCACCCATAAAAGCAACATATTCTTCTATTTGTTCCACATCATAGTAATCATATATACCTCTAGCATAAGAAGCCAAGGTTTCATTATCATTAAATTTGCATGAAAAGGGAAGGTGTGGAGCCTTCATCCTAGAGCAACAAGTATAATCATATCTCAAGCATAGTTGCCTAGCATACCACTTCAACATATAAATTTGATCCCATAATAGTTTCCCTTTTTGAGTCAAGCGATAATCCCTAAAGTATTCACATTGATCCAACGTGTCTCCCATTACCAAATTGAATGGGGTTTTCTCAGGATTATCAAAGTAGTACATAATATCTATCACATAACTAGCATCGAGGGTTTTAGGAGGTTCCCTATCTCCATGAGTAGCAAGTAAACCTAATTTTTTTGGTATTTCGTGTTCCATATCCGTAACTAAAGATAGAGAACAACTAAGAACAGCAAATAAAAATTACTTAGTGATAAAGCAAACAAGCACACACGAGAATATTCATCCCATGCTATGACTCCCCGGCAACGGTGCCAGAAAAAGGTCTTGATAACCCACAAGTATAGGGGATCAATTGTAGCCTCTTTCGATAAGTAAGAGTGTCAAACCCAATGAGGAGCTAAAGGTAGAACAAATATTCCCTCAAGTTCTATCGACCACCGATACAACTCTACGCACGCTTAACCTTCGCTTTACCTAAAACAAGTATGAAACTAGAAGTACTTTGTAGGTGTTTTTGGATAGGTTTGCAAGAATATAAAGAGCACGTAAATAAAAAGTAGGGGCTGTCTAGATAAAGACACAACTAAATTAGTTTTAGTAAAGAGCTTTTTGTCACGAGAAAGTTATTTGTCCCTAGGCAATCGATAACTAGACCGGTAATCACTATTGCAATTTTATTTGAGGGAGAGGCATAAGCTAACATACTTTCTCTTCTTGGATCATATGCACTTATGATTGGAACTCTAGCAAGCATCCGCAACTACTAAAGATCATTAAGGTAAAACCCAACCATAGCATTATAAGGCATCAAGTCCTCTTTACTCCCATACGCAAACAACCTACTTACTCGGGTATGTGCTTCTGTCACTCACTCCACCCACCATAAGCAAATCATGAACATATTGCAAACCCTACAGCGGGAATCCCTCACGCTTGCGCGACACGGAGAGCACCATAGGACAGCACCAATAATAAAACATGCAACTCAAACCAATCACAATCATCAATTAACCCATAGGACAAAACGAATCTACTCAAACATCATAGGATAGCCATACATCATTGGGAAATAATATATAGCATTGAGCGCCATGTTTAAGTAGAGATTACAGCGGGTAAAAGAGGGGTTACACCGCTGCATAGAGGGGGGAAGAGTTGGTGATGACGGCGGTGAAGTTGTTGGTGTAGATTGCGGTGACGATGACGGCCCCGGAGGCACTCCGGCGCCACCGGAAGCGAGGGGGGAGAGCCCCCCCTCCTTCTTCTTCTTCCTTGACCTTCTCCCTAGATGGGAGAAGGGTTCTCCCTCTGGTCCTTGGTCTCCATGGCGTCGGAGGGGCGAGAGCCCCTCCGAGATTGGATCTGTCTCTCTGTCTCTCTCTGTTTCTACACTCCTGATTCTGCCCTTTCACCGTTTCTTAAATTCCCGGAGATCCGTAACTCCGATTGGGCTGAATTTTGGACACGGTCTCTACCCGGATATTAGCTTTCTTGCGGCGAAAGAAGGGCACCAACCGCCTTACGGGGTGGCCACGAGGGCCCAGGGCGCGCCCCCTGCCTCGTGGCCCCCTCGGGCATCGTATCACATTGATTCTTCTTCCCAAAAATCACATATATTCCAAAAAAATCTCCGTCAGTTTTTATCCCGTTTGGACTCTGTTTGATATGGATTTTCCGCGAAACAAAAAACATGCAACAAACAGGAACTGGCACTGGGCACTGCATCAATATGTTAGTCCTAAAAATAGTATAAACAGTTGCCAAAAGTATGTAAAAGTTGTAGAATATTGGCATGGAACAATAAAAAATTATAGATACGACGGAGACATATCACACCCCCCCCCTCCTTCCTTCTCTTCTCTCCTCTTTCCCTTCTTCTCCTTCTTGGTCTAGGAAAGGGGGAAACCTACTCCTACTAGGAGTAGGAATCCCCCCCTTGGGCGCGCCCCTTGTGGCCGGACCTCCTCCCCTCCTTTATATACGAGGGAGGGGGCACCCCATAGACACACAAGTTGATCTTTAGCCGTGTGCGGTGCCCCCCTCCACAGTTTTACACCTCGGTCATATCGTCGTAGTGCTTAGGCGAAGCCCTGCGCCGGTAACTTCATCATCACCACGCCGTCGTGCTGACGGAACTCTCCCTCGGCCTCAGCTGGATCTAGAGTTCAAGGGACGTCACCGAGTTGAACATGTGCAGATCACGGAGGTGCCGTGCGTTCGGTACTTGATCGGTTGGATCGCGAAGACGTTCGACTACATCAACCACGTTACTTAACGCTTCCCCTTTCGGTCTATGAGGGTACGTGGACACACTCTCCCCGCTCGTTGCTATGCTTCTCCTAGATAGATCTTGCGTGAACGTAGGCAAATTTTTGAAATTACTACGTTCCCCAACAGTGGCATCCGAGCCAGGTCTATGCGTAGATGTCATGTGCACGAGTAGAACACAAAGAGTTGTGGGCAATAATAGTCATACTGTTTACCAGCATGTCATACTTTGATTCGGCGGTATTGTTGGATGAAGCGGCCCAGACCGACATTACATGACCGCGTTCATGAGACTGGTTCTAATGACGTGCTTCGCACACAGGTGGCTAGTGGGTGTCTGTTTCTCCAACTTTAATTGAATCGAGTGTGACTACGCCCGGTCCTTGTTGAAGGTTAAAACAACACACTTGACGAAAAATCATTGTGGTTTTGATGCGTAGGTAAGAATGGTTCTTGCTAGAAGCCCGTAGCAGCCACGTAAAACTTGCAACAACAAAGTAGAGGACGTCTAACTTGTTTTTGCAGGGCTTGCTGTGATGTGATATGGTCAAGACGTGATGATATATAATTTGTTTTATGAGATGATCATGTTTTGTAAGAGTTATCGGCAACTGCCAGGAGCCTTATGGTTGTCGCTTTATTGTATGAAATGCAATCGCTATGTAATTGCTTTACTTTATCACTAAGCGGTAGCGATAGTCGTAGAAGCAATAGTTGGTGAGACAGAGATCATGACGGTGCTTTGGAGATGGAGATCAAAGGCACAAGATGATGATGGCCATATCATATCACTTATATTGATTGCATGTGATGTTTATCCTTTATGCATCTTATTTTACTTAGTTCGGCGGTAGCATTATAAGATGATCTCTCACTAAATTTCAAGGTATAAGTGTTCTCGCTGAGTATGCACCGTTGCTACAGTTCGTCGTGCCGAGACACCACGTGATGATCGGGTGTGATAAGCTCTACGTTCACATACAACGGGTGCAAGCCAGTTTCGCACACGCAGAATACTCGGGTTAAACTTGACAAGCCTAGCATATGCAGATATGGCCTCGGAACACTGAGACCGAAAGGTCGAGTGTGAATCATATAGTAGATATGATCAACATAGTGATGTTCACCATTGAAAACTACTCCATCTCACGTGATGATCGGACATGGTTTAGTTGATATGGATCACGTGATCACTTAGATGATTAGAGGGATGTCTATCTAAGTGTGAGTTCTTAAGTAATATGATTAATTGAACTTTAATTTATCATGAACTTAGTACCTGATAGTATTTTGCATGTCTATGTTGTTGTAGATCAATGGCCCGTGCTACTATTCCTTTGAATTTTAATGCGTTCCTAGAGAAAGCTAAGTTGAAAGATGATGGTAGCAACTACACGGACTGGGTCCGTAACTTGAGGATTATCCTCATTGCTGCACAGAAGAATTACATCCTGGAAGCACCGCTAGGTGCAAGACCCGCTGCAGGAGCAACACCAGACGTTGTGAACGTTTGGCAGAGCAAAGCTAATGACTACTCGATAGTTCAGTGTGCTATGCTTTACGGCCTAGAACCGGGACTTCAACGACGTTTTGAACGTCATGGAGCATATGAGATGTTCCAGGAGTTGAAGTTAATATTTCAAGAAAATGCCCGGATTAAGAGATATGAAGTCTCCAATAAGTTCTATAGTTGCAAAATGGAGGAGAATAGTTCTGTCAGTGAACATATACTCAGAATGTCTGGGTACCACAACCACTTGACTCAACTGGGAGTTAATCTTCCTGATGATAGTGTCATTGACAGAGTTCTTCAATCACTGCCACCAAGTTACAAAAGCTTCGTGATGAACTATAATATGCAAGGGATGAACAAGACTATTCCTGAGCTCTTCGCGATGCTAAAGGCTGCGGAGGTAGAAATCAAGAAGGAGCATCAAGTGTTGATGGTCAACAAGACCACTAGTTTCAAGAAAAAGGGCAAAGGGAAGAAGGGGAACTTCAAGAAGAAGGGCAAGCAAGTTGCTGCTCAAGTGAAGAAACCCAAGTCTGGACCTAAGCCTGAGACTGGGTGCTTCTACTGCAAAGGGACTGGTCACTGGAAGTGGAACTGCCCTAAGTATTTGGCGGATAAGATAGATGGCAAAGTGAAAAGTATATTTGATATACTTGTTATTGATGTGTACCTTACTAATGCTCACAGTAGTGCCTGGGTATTTGATACTGGTTCTGTTGCTCATATTTGCAACTTGAAACAGGGACTACGGATTAAGCGAAGATTGGCTAAGGACGAGGTGACGATGCGCGTGGGAAATGGTTCCAAAGTCGATGTGATCGCCGTCGGCACGCTACCTCTACATCTACCTTCGGGATTAGTTTTAGACCTGAATAATTGTTATTTGGTGCCAGCGTTAAGCATGAACAGTATATCTGGATCTTGTTTGATGCGAGACCGTTATTCATTTAAATCAGAGAATAATGGTTGTTCTATTTATATGAGTAATATCTTTTATGGTCATGCACCCTTGATGAGTGGTCTATTTTTTACTAAATCTCGATAGTAGTGATACACATATTCATAGTATTGAATCCAAAAGATATAAGTTTAATAATGATAGTGCAACTTATTTGTGGCACTGCCGTTTAGGTCACATTGGTGTAAAGCGCATGAAGAAACTCCATGCTGATGGGCTTTTGGAATCACTTGATTATGAATCACTTGATGCTTGTGAACCATGCCTCATGGGCAAGATGACTAAGACTCCGTTCTCCGGAACAATGGAGCGAGCAACAGACTTGTTGGAAATAATACATACTGATGTATGCGGTCCGATGAGTGTTGAGGCTCGCGGCGGGTATCGTTATTTTCTGACCTTCACAGATGATTTGAGCAGATATGGGTATATCTACTTGATGAAACATAAGTCTGAAACGTTTGAAAAGTTCAAAGAATTTCAGAGTGAAGTGGAAAATCATCGTAACAAGAAAATAAAGTTTCTACGATCTGATCGTGGAGGTGAATATTTGAGTTACGAGTTTGGTCTTCATTTGAAACAATGTGGAATAGTTTCGCGACTCACGCCACCCGGAAAACCACACCGTAATGGTGTGTCCAAACGTCGTAACCGTACTTTATTAGATATGGTGTGATCTATGATGTCTCTTACTGATTTACCGCTATCGTTCTGGGGTTATGCTTTAGAGACGGCTGCATTCATGTTAAATAGGGCACCATCTAAATCCGTTGAGACGACGCCATATGAACTGTGGTTTGGCTAGAAACCAAAGTTGTCGTTTCTTAAAGTTTGGGGATGCGATGCTTATGTGAAAAAGCTTCAACCTGATAAGCTCAAACCCAAATCGGAGAAATGTGTCTTCATAGGATACCCAAGGAAACTGTTGGGTACACCTTCTATCTGAAGGCAAGATATTCGTTGCTAAGAATGGATCCTTTCTAGAGAAGGAGTTTCTCTCGAAAGAAGTGAGTGGGAGGAAAGTAGAACTTGATGAGGTAATTGTACCTGCTCCCTTATTGGAAATTAGTTCATCACAGAAATCAGTTCCAGTGATTCCTACACCAATTAGTGAGGAAGCTAATGATGATGATCATGAAACTTCAGATCAAGTTACTACCGAATCTCGTAGGTCTACCAGAGTAAGATCCGCACCAGAGTGGTACGATAATCCTGTTCTGGAGGTCATGTTACTTGACCATGACGAACCTATGAACTATGAGGAAGCGATGATGAGCCCAGATTCCGCGAAATGGCTCGAGGCCATGAAATCTGAGATGGGATCCATGTATGAGAACAAAGTATGGACTTTGGTTGACTTGCCCGATGATCGGCAGGCCATAGAGAATAAATGGATCTTCAAGAAGAAGACTGACGCAGACGGTAATGTTACTGTCTACAAAGCTCGACTTGTTGCGAAAGGTTTTCGACAAGTTCAAGGAGTTGACTACGATGAGACTTTCTCACCCGTAACGATGCTTAAGTCCACCGAATCATGCTAGCAATTGCCGCACTTTATGATTATGAAATTTGGCAAATGGATGTCAAAACTGCATTCCTGAATGGATTTCTGGAAGAAGAGTTGTATATGATGCAACCAGAAGGTTTTATCGATCCAAAGGATGCTAACAAATTGTGCAAGCTCCAGCGATCCATTTATGGACTGGTGCAAGCCTCTCGGAGTTGGAATAAACGTTTTGATAGTGTGATCAAAGCATATGGTTTTATACAGACTTTTGGAGAAGCCTGTATTTACAAGAAAGTGAGTGGGAGCTCTGTAGCATTTCTAATATTATATGTGGATGACATATTGTTGATTGGAAATGATATAGAATTTCTGGATAGCATAAAAGGATACTTGAATAAGAGTTTTTCTATGAAAGACCTCGGTGAAGCTGCTTACATATTGGGCATCAAGATCTATAGAGATAGATCAAGACACTTAATTGGACTTTCACAAAGCACATACCTTGACAAAGTTTTGAAGAAGTTCAAAATGGATCAAGCAAAGAAAGGGTTCTTGCCTGTGTTACAAGGTGTGAAGTTGAGTCAGACTCAATGCCCGACCACTGAAGAAGATAGAGAGAAAATGAAAGTCATTCCCTATGCTTCAGCCATAGGTTCTATCATGTATACAATGCTGTGTACTAGACCTGATGTGTGCCTTGTTATAAGTATAGCAGGGAGGTACCAAAGTAATCCAGGAGTGGATCACTGGACAGCGGTCAAGAACATCCTGAAATACCTGAAGAGGACTAAGGATATGTATCTCGTTTATGGAGGTGACAAAGCGCTCGTCGTAAATGGTTATGTCGATGCAAGCTTTGACACTGATCCAGATGACTCTAAGTCACAATCCGGATACGTATTTATATTAAACGGTGGAGCTGTCAGTTGGTGCAGTTCTAAGCAAAGCGTCATGGCGGGATCTACGTGTGAAGCGGAGTACATAGCTGCTTCGGAAGCAGCAAATGAAGGAGTCTGGATGAAGGAGTTCATATCGATCTAGGTGTCATACCTAGTGCATCGGGTCCAATGAAAATCTTTTGTGACAATACTGGAGCAATAGCCTTGGCGAAGGAATCCAGATTTCACAAGAGAACCAAGCACATCAGAAGACGCTTCAATTCCATCCGTCATCAAGTGTCGGAACGGGACATAGAGATTTGCAAAATACACACAGATCTGAATGTTGCGGACCCATTGACTAAGCCTCTCCCACGAGCAAAAAATGATCAGCACCAAGACTCCATGGGTGTTAGAATCATTACTATGTAATCTAGATTATTGGCACTAGTGCAAGTGGGAGACTGAAGGAAATATGCCCTAGAGGCAGTAATAAAGTTGTTATTTACATTTCCTTATATCATGATAAATGTTTATTATTCATGTTAGAATTGTATTAACCGGAAACTTAGTACATGTGTGAATACATAGACAAACAGAGTGTCCCTAGTATGCCTCTACTTGACTAACTCGTTAATCAAAGATGGTTAAGTTTCCTAGCCATAGACATGAGTTGTCATTTGATGAACGAGATCACATCATTAGAGAATGATGTGATAGACAAGACCCATCTGCTAGCTTAGCACTATGATCGTTTAGTTTATTGCTATTGCCTTCTTCATGATTTATACATGTTCCTATGACTATTAGATTATGCAACTCCCGAATACTGGAGGGACACTTAGTGTGCTATCAAACGTCACAACGTAACTGGATGATTATAAAAATGCTCTACAGGTGTCTCCGATGGTGTTTGTTGAGTTGGCATAGATCGAGATTAGGATTTGTCACTCCGATTGTCGGAGAGGTATCTCTGGGCCCTCTCGGTAATGGACATCACTATAAGCCTTGCAAGCAATGTGACTAATGAGTTAGTTGCGGGATGATGCATTTCGGAATGAGTAAAGAGACTTTCCGGTAACGGGATTGAACTAGGTATGATGATACCGACGATCGAATCTCGGGCAAGTAACATACCGATGACAAAGGGAATAACGTATGTTGTTGTGCGGTTTGACCGATAAAGATCTTCGTAGAATATGTAGGAGCCAATATGAGCATCCAGGTTCCGCTATTGGTTATTGACCGGAGAGATGTCTCGGTCATGTCTACATAGTTCTCGAACCTGTAGGGTCCGCACGCTTAACGTTCGATGACGATTCGTATTATGAGTTTATGTGTTTTGATGTACCGAAGGTTGTTCGGAGTCCCGAATATGATCACGGACATGACGAGGAGTCTCGAAATGGTTGAGACATAAATATTGATATATTGGAAGGTTATATTCGGACACCGGAATGGTTCCGAAGTGTATCGGGTATATTTTGGAGTACCGGGAGGTTACCGGAACCCCCGGGGATTAATGGGCCACAATGGGACTTAGTGGAGAAGAGAGAGGGCCGGCCAGAGGTGGCGCCCCCCTTCCCCAGTCTAAATTGGACAAGGGGAAGGGGGCGCCCCCCCCCCCTCCTTCCTTCTCTTCTCTCCTCTTTCCTTTCTTCTCCTTCTTGGACTAGGAAATGGGGAAACCTACTCCTACTAGGAGTAGGAATCCCCCCTTGGGTGCGCCCCTTGTGGCCGGCCCTCCTCCTCCTCCCCTCCTTTATATACGAGGGAGGGGGCACCCCATAGACACACAAGTTGATCTTTAGCCGTGTGCGGTGCCCCCTCCAGAGTTTTACACCTCGGTCATATCGTCGTGGTGCTTAGGCGAAGCCCTGCGCCGGTAACTTCATCATCACCGTCACCACGCCGTCGTGCTGAAGGAACTCTCCCTCGGCCTCAGTATCGTGGAGGTGTCGTGCGTTTGGTACTTGATCGGTTGGATTGCAAAGACGTTCGACTACATCAACCGCGTTACTTAACGCTTCCGCTTTCAGTCTACGAGGGTACGTGGACACACTCTCCCCGCTCATTGCTATGCTTCTCCTAGATAGATCTTTCGTGATCGTAGGCAAATTTTTGAAATTACCGCGTTCCCCAACAATTTGGACACAGGAAGAGTTTCGGGATGCACCGGATAGAAATCGGGTCATCGGAAGGGGTTCCGGACACCCCGGGAGGTTAATGGGCCATATGGGCCAAAGGGGGGAACACACCAGCCCACAAGGGGCTGGCGCACCCCTCCTAGGCCGAAGTCCTTGGGCAGAGAAGGAAAGGGGGGAGTCGGCCTCCCCCTTCCTTTCCTTCCCCCTCCGGCAAATATAGTAGGGGGGCGGCTAGGGAAAGACCCCAAGTAGGATTCGCCCCTACTTGAGGCGCACCTTGCCCTCTCCCCTTCCCCCCACCTATATATATGTGGGAGGGGGCGCGGCACATAACCACGACAATCTCTTAGCCGTGTGCGGCGCCCCCTTCACCGTTTACACGCTCGGTCATATTTTCGTAGTGCTTAGGCGAAGCCCTACGGAGATAGCATCACCATCACCGTCACCACGCCGTCGTGCTGCCGGAACTCATCAACTACTTCGCCGTCTTGCTGGATCAAGAAGGCGAGGACGTCACTGAGCTAAACGTGTGCTGATTGCTGAACGCGGAGGTGTCGTACGTTCGGTACTCAATCGATTGGATTGTGAAGAAGTTCGACTAAATCAACCGCGTTACTAAACGCTTCCGCTTACGGTCTACAAGGGTACATAGACACACTCTCCCCCTCGTTGCTATGCATCTCCATGGATAGATCTTGCGTGTGCGTAATTTTTTTTTGTTTTCCATGCAACGTTTGGGCGGCGGAACAACTGCACAACCCCCTCCCTCTCGCGATTTCAAACAAAATGAATGCCAGGGGCGTGGGCAACGGGGAGGAGGTGGAGAGAGAGGTGCGGGACGTGGTGGGCCCTCCACCGCTTAGGCCGTTTTGGCCAACATGCTCGGCTCCGTTTCGATTCAGACCGACTCCACCCGCGCGCCTGACCAAAAAACATCTACGCGTCACGATCTCGATCCGACGATAGCGAGAGGCGCGTGGTCAGGAGGCCCAAAAAGTGCAGCTGCACTTTTTAGCATTTGGGAAATAATAAATAAAACTTTGTCGGAACAAGCATTGTATAGTTTATTAACCACATGTAAAGTTTCAGAACAAGATGACTTCTATGGTATTTTTGATCAAAAGACAAAATTGCAAATACAAAATGTGTGAATAATAAGCTTAATATAGTACTCTCCCCGATCCAAATTAATTGATGCAACTCTAATACAAATTTGTACTAGAGTTGCATCAATTAATTTGGATTGGAGGGAGTATCTGTTTTATTTTTACTCGTCCCAATGTCATGGAAGTCATTTTGTCTCGAAACTTTACAGAGAGTAATACACTAGACAATACTTGCTCCTACAAAGTTTCAGAATTTTTACATTTTTTTTCTAGGTGTGCCAGGTTCCGTGGTGTATTTTCATAGAACTTGACCCATACCTTGTTTCAGCCCATACAAGTCTACACTGGGTCACGGCGCGCTGGACGGCCGAAAACAAACCGCGCAATCGAACAGCCGTTAGGCCAACTCCACCATGCGATCCTATCCTGTACGGCCCCGTTCGTTTGGGGTAAAACGGACGAATAGCGCGGCCCAGCGTGCGGCCTCAAACGGACAAATGTCCGGATTCCGTCCGTTTTCGACCCATCCCCGGCCCAAACTTGCGCTCGGTTTGGGGTGAAACGGACGCGCGCGGACGGCCTGGACACATGCCCTTGTCCCCCCCTGGCCCGCCTGTCGGGGACACTAGCAGTCCCTCCGCTCCCAACGCTTCCATCCTCTCTCTCCCGCCCCGCCCCGCCGCCGGCGCCGTCGCTATTCTCCGGCCGCCTCCTCACCGCGCAGCCTCCGGCCGTCCCTACCAAACCACGTCTCGACATGGCCGCCACCACGCCCGTGCTTTGGCCGTAGTTTTGGCCGTCGATCGGAGGTTTGGCCGTCGCCGTCTTTGCCGACCGCAGAGGGGACAGGACCGCCAGCGACGCACCACGGCGGCCTCGACAGCTTTCGACGAGAGCTCCAGAGCGGCCAGTAGCTGGCCGGCAACCACCCCTGCTGCGTCGAGGTGATCATCGCGGCCTCTTCGCCACCACGACCGCAAGGTGTTCGGCATTTTGCCCACAAAGGTATGGACAGTGGAGACGAGTTTTTCTTCCATCACTTCCTTTGTTCATCGGACGATTCGTCGTCGGATGATGAAGATCTTGTGGTGGCTGCACTGGTCGTTCACGACCACATTCAACGGCAGCTTCCTCGGTACAGGGGGTTAGTCCCTGGCCGTGCTCCCAACCTAAACCGCAACAGGGAGAGAGGCCACACCCTGCTCTATGCTGATTACTTTGCCAACACCCCGCTCTTCAAGCAGGATAAATTCCGTCGCCGTTTTCGAATGGCAAGGCATGTGTTCAATCGTATCCGAGAGGGAGTGGTTGCTCATGACCCATACTTCGAGTGCAAGACGGATGCCCTTGGCAAGCTTGGATTCTCCTCTTACCAGAAATGCACCGCGGCCATCCGCATGCTTGCATATGGAATTCCAGGCGATCTGGTGGATGAGTATGTGCGTATGAGTGAGACAACATGTCTGATGTCAATGTACAAGTTTTGCCAGGCTGTGATCGAGGTGTTTGGCCCAGAGTACTTGAGGCAGCCAACTACCGCTGATACAGAGAGATTGTTGGCGACCAACGCAGCTAGAGGCTTTCCAGGCATGCTTGGCAGCATAGATTGTATGCACTGGGAGTGGAAGAACTGTCCATTTGCTTGGCAGGGCCAGTACAAGGGGCATGTCAACGGGTGCACTGTCATATTAGAAGCGGTGGCATCGCAGGATCTTTGGATATGGCATTCTTTCTTCGGCATGGCAGGTTCTCACAATGATATCAACGTGCTGCAGCGTTCTCCAGTCTTCGCGAGGCTTGCAGAAGGCCACTCCCCACCTGTCAACTTTGAGATCAACGGCCACCAGTACAACAAGGGATACTATCTAGCAGATGGTATATATCCTCAGTGGTCAACTTTTGTGAAGACAATCTCGAAACCCCAAGGTGAGAAGAGAAAGAGATTTGCCCAAATGCAAGAGAGTGTTAGAAAGGATGTGGAACGTGCTTTTGGTGTGCTTCAATCCCGGTGGGGTATCGTTCGAAACCCTGCACTGTCATGGGATGAAAGGAAGCTTTGGGTGGTGATGACTGCTTTGTGTGATCATGCACAACATGATCGTCGAGGACGAGCGTGATGAGAGTATCTTCGACCAAGGATTTGATTATCAAGGTGAAAATATTGAGCCCCTGCACCAAGACCCGGCCACATTTGAACAGTTTGTCCAATTCCACCGTGAGATGCGTGATTGGCACACTCATTTGAATCTTCAAAATGACTTGGTTGAGCACGTGTGGGATCACATTGGCAACCAATAGATGTATTGGTCCATTTTATGTTCAGTCAAGACAATTTCGATTTGGTTGTAAAACTATTTTATTAAAGACAATTTCAATTGAGTTGTAAAACTATTTTAATTTTCAGACAAATATTTGGGTTGAAAAACTAGTTTTGATGAAAATATGGGCATTTTTGGCCCTGATGGACAGGATGGGCAAACGGATATGGCCGCGCGCTGGGCGCACGACCAACGTATCTCATGACACGCCCGGACACGACCCCATTGCCCTACCCAAACGGACAGAAACCGGATAAAACGGATGTCCGTTTGGGTCGCGCGGTGGAGCTGTCCTTTTAGATCGAACAACCTGCTCTTACGAGTTGGCCCTTGGCGCCACGCACGCCGAATATCCGACCTATGACGGCATTGACGACGGCGATGCAGTCCCTGAGGAGCTTCCGATAGGTTCGTCTGCGAGAGGACAGCAAGGGCGACGTACGTGCTCCAACACGTCCCACGCAGTTCCCACGTGGCGGCGTTCCAGTGGATCGGGGCCTTCTGCCGACTTCCAGACGTGACAGCTCGCGTGCCAGCTGAGTCACAGGACCCCACCACACGAGCACGGCCAATAAGATAATCGACCATGGCGATCCGGCAGGCAAACGTGGAAGCCGATAGAGATGGATGCGTCGTACGTTTGGATATTTTGTGGTCGACGGAGAGGCTTAACTAGGATTAGCACGGGTGGTTTGGTGCTGGATTTCAGGTTAATCTGATGGTCCCCGGCGGTGGGTGGTCACGCATTGATGCGGAGCCGATGTCGACCACGATTCTGAGGCGTTTATTAAGGTGATGTGTACGGCTGCCAAACGAGATATTTTTTGAGTGTACTGCCTGTGTGGAGGATACGGCAGAAACGTGGTTTCGCTCCTTAAAACACTTCTGATTTTGCTAAATCTGGATCGGACCTGTAATGGTAGAAGAACCTACGGTCCATTTTTCTCTCGCAAAAGTAAGAAAAAGTCACTCACATTTCGCCTGTTTTTCCTTTGCTGCATTTTTGCTCTCGCATCACAAGTCAAACTCGATGATGCTTCATCGGAACAAAAACTCGGTAATAATGCATGCATGCATGCACGCACGCAATAATGCAGGTCCAGGAGCCGGAGCGCCCCACGTGTCCCCCGGGCCAGCGGACGTTGCCCACGGAATCGTCCAGGTCGACCGCCACCTGTTCCGTTCCGTCGACCACGCCGGTTCAGTTGCCTGTACATATACCCAACTCTCGACCTGTGCTGTGCAGACAGCAGAGCTCGATCCAGAGAGAGAGAGAAAAGAGCGAGAGTGATAACTGAGAGAGGTCTCGCGCGCTCGGCGATGGCAAAGTCGTTCCTCGCGATGAAGACGGGCCCGGCGGCCGGCGCGTCGGAGGCGTCGCAGGCGCTGCTGGAGTCGGACCTGCGGGAGCTGACCATGGCGGCGCGGAAGCTCGCCAACCACGCCATCGTCCTCGGCGGCGGCATCGGCTTCATCGGCACCTTCCTCCAGTGGCTCGCCTTCGCCGCCGCTGTGTCAGTACCAGCCCCCCTCCCCTCCTTTTTTCCCCTAATCTTGTAATTTTTTCTTCCGTCAGTTGTCACAGAGCTATGCGTCTGTCTGAACCTCGGTGTTTATCTTCTTCTGCTGCAGATATCTCTTGGTGCTGGACAAGACCAACTGGAAGACCAACATGCTGACGGGCCTCTTGGTCCCTTACATTTTCTTCACCATGCCCGGTCTGCTCTTCGGCTTCATAAGGTGATTATCCTCGCAAATTCTCTGCCTGCGGTCTGCAGCGTCCCTTCAGATTTTAAGTTCTGGATGCAATTATTCGTGACCTGCGGGATTGTTTCTCAGCGAGCTGTGTGACTGTTTTTCCAGTGATCTGTAGGACTGTTGCGTTGCTATGGATTACTAACAATTTGCAGTTTGTACGATGCGAGCTCACAAAATCAAAATATTGCATATTCGGAAAATCCAATTCGGCTCCACGGAGCAAATGATATTGCACGTTCAAAATGTAGTTTTGCAAGTGTAAAAAAAATAGAGGTGTTCATTGTCGCACCAAAATGCTACCCGCAGATTTTTAGGGGAAAAGCTTAAGCATTTTAACCTATAAAAATAAGACAAGTCCAACGACAAATGTTACACTTAAATTTATTTATTTCATCGACGAAGCACTGCTATCCTGTTTCGCATGAAAATTGTCAACCACGTTTGTTAGACTGAAATGAACATCTACAGAAAAAGTATTTATTTACTATTTATTTTGAATTTACTGTTAATCCGGGAGCGGAGCATATGCTCTCCCCAAAGCCAAAACGGCACTCCCATACCCAGAAAGAGAAAATACCCTTTGCTTACAGTGGTGAACTTCCAGCTTTGGTGCTGGTGGCTGGTTAGAGCTCTTCAGTAGTTTGCTTTAGTTTTTCTTTAAAGGAAGCAAAAGATTAAGTAAGCAGAAGAGAGTTGGGAACTATTGAGGGCATGGCCAATGCATAGCCTCACGCTGATGCCTCACATGCCATGTAGGATCGGATGAGAGACAAAGTAGGTTCGGATGGGGAAGCGGAATCCTTTGCAGGAGACGGATGAATGAAAAAGAAGCAAAGAATGACGAAAGACGAGACTATACTAGTGGTTTTCTCTTTCTCGGTTTCTGTTTTCTTATTTGGGATCTTGCTTTTTATGGCTCTCATCTCCGCAACTCGCGATTATCGCGAGAAAACTGTGTAGTTTGCTTTTAATTTTTTAGTTTCCTTTTGTGCGTCGACACTAGATGCTGGTCTGGACGTGGTTTACTCTGTTATCAGTGATAGTGAGCACAGGCTTTCTGGTTGTACCGTTGAAAATACCGTATATCAGAAGTGATGGTATTGTTGGCATTTGGTGCACATGATAAGTCAAGGGCCTGAAGATCGATTTTCTTTAAAACCAAGTTATCTCACAACCGAGAATAAAATCCGAGAACTGACCTCTTTCATGCTTGTTGTCCCGAGTCCGGACGGCAAAACTCAAGCTCCCTTTTTCATGCTTGTTGGTTGTACTGATAGTTGCAGTCCAGATACTTCCATGATGCTATATCGTGTGTTGATCCATTACAAATTCCTGATTGCTGAACATCAAAATTGCAGGGGGGAGATTGGCAGCTGGGTTGCGTTCGTTTTCGTCGTCCTGCGGCTATTCTTTCCGCGCCACTTCCCTGGTACTATCATTTTGCTCTCTGTTTCTCGTCCTTATTGTTGCTCCCTAGCAGATTATTTCAGCAAATATGTGTTGGTTTTCCGTCATGTACTCAACAAGCCAGCCGTTAAAACATTGCATAAATCTCACAATGGGATCTTCATCATGTTGTCAGATTGGCTGGAGCTGCCTGGGTCTCTGATCCTCCTCACGGTGGTCGCCCCCGCCATCTTCGCGGACACCTTCCGGGGCTCCTGGCTCATCATCGGCGTCGGCGTGTGCCTGGTCATCGGGTGCTACCTGCTCCACGAGCACATCAAGGCGTCGGGGGGCCTCAAGGAGGCCTTCCAGAAGCCCAATGGCTGGTCCAACACCATCGGCATCCTCCTCCTCTTCATCTACCCGGTCTGGGCCGTCGTGATGTGGTTCCTGTAGACCGTTCGCCGCTGTTTTGCGGTTCATCGTGTGATGTTTGCTCCGGCGATTTGGTGTCGATGAACCATGCGCTCTTGTACCTGTTGAATTTTGATGAACTGTCTCGGCCATGTTTCGATTTGGTGTCACTTATTTGTTTCCTTCATCTGTGGGTACATAGCCATCAATAAAAACATTTGCTCTGTTGATCGGTGGGTGCATTGAAGTGAAGAGTTCCTGGCCAAGTGATGTTCGTATGATGGTTACGTGCAACTGATCTGTTATGAGCTTATTGATTACTCCCTCTGTATCGAAATAAGTGTCGCTGATTTAGTACAAAATTATACCCCATATTAGTTTGTGAACTCAAGTAATCGTCGTATTTTTGGTAGGTGGGAACAAGGCTGAGCTATGGAGGCCGTCCTTAAAAACTACTTACTCCGTCCCATAATATAACAGCATTTTTGACATTACAGCTACGTGAGAATGTTAAAAAAAAGTGACCAATCTTTGGAAAACAAGAACCGCTAAAAATCTTTTTTTACAAAGACAAACTTCCAGAATTTGAACTGCGAACATCTTTACGAACATTGCTGCCCGTACATGCACTTATTCAGACAAGCATGTCTATAATACATATTGCGGTCAAAAGTCAAATCCCGTGATATACTGTGACAGCAAGCTTAAATTAAAATTAAAATACTGCATGCATGCAATAATACAGTTGCGATCTGTCCCCCACGTGTCTGTCCAGCGGGCCCGTAGAGAATTGTCCAGACCGTTCCGTCGACCCTAGCAGGTCCAGCTAATTCAGCTGAGCTGCCGGCCTGTACATATTTCCTCCTATCCGCACAGGCACAGCCAAAGCACAAATCAAACCCAGACCCGAGCCCATCCATCCATCCATCCATCTTGAGAACTCTCGAGGTCTCGGCGATTCGGGGGAGATGGCGCCGTCGTTCCTCGCGATGAAGGCGGGCGCGGCGTCCGGCGCGTCGGAGGCGGCGCAGGCGCTGCTCGAGTCGGACCTGCGGGAGCTGGGCATGGCGGCGCGGAAGCTCGCCAACCACGCCATCGTCCTCGGCGGCGGCCTCGGCTTCGGCCGCCACTTCCTCAAGTGGCTCGCCTTCATCGCCGCCGTGTCAGTACATACCAACCCCCCTTTATTTTCCTTGTTGCGACGAGCTTTGGTTTCTGCAAAGGGGATCTCCGATCTCCCTCGCCTCCTGACCATTTCGGGAGGACCACGGGGCAGTTGAGACGCCTGCGAGAAACATCAGGACAGCATATTCGCTTGGAAGTAGTAATTTTTAGTAAGCTTGAACGTGTAATTTAACTGCGGTACCCTAGAGCGAGATGCCAATTGCCAAACGCGGTCAAATTCGTGCGAAAACCTCGGTCATAACGGATGCTTGGTAGGAAATGTTCACGATTGATTGTGTGGGATTTGCGAAGCAAACATCCCTAACATACAGACAGAAGTCTGACCTTATCAAAGTGTATATGCTGTGATGTTAAGCTATTACTTACCTGTTAGGATAACTCTGCAGCCTATATATGATGGTCTCTTCAATCTTCAAGTGTATATGCTGTGAGTTGAGGAGTTTATGTGTCCACTTAACCTGAGATTGTTACCTTCTTGGCAATTGTCGGTTAGTCACCGGATTATGCATTGTCTGAACTTTGCCGTTCTCTTCTGCTGCAGGTACCTCTTGGTATTGGACCGGACAAACTGGAAGACCAACATGCTGACCGGACTCTTGGTCCCTTACATATTCTTCACCCTGCCTGGTGTGCTGTTCTCTCTCGTAAGGTGGTTATAGTCGCAATTTCCCTTCTGCGGCATCAGTTCGTGTTTTCAGTTTAAATGCAGTTGTTAGTAGCTGTGGAGGATTGTAGCATTCCTGCAGATTAACCGATTTGAAATATCTGAAATTCTGAACTTAGAAAATCGAAATATTTCATGTATTTTTTCCAGAATGAAAAACTAGTGCATTAGGTTGTCGATAAAGCGAGGTAAGATATTGTTCATTGTTGGTTGATATCACCGGCTATAGGGCCAGAGTGCCGGTCTTCTTAAAAAAAGCTCACTTCACTGAGGATAGAATCAAAGAACTTTATAGGTTGTTGATAAAGTGAGGTAAGATACATGCCAAATATAGGTTATTTTAACCTATTGCTACCTCACTGCAAAAGTCGGGGTATCTTTTTCATGCTTGTTGTCTACTGGTTGAAGGATCACCGCCTCTGCCTCACTGGCTGATACTTCCATGGTGCAATATCCTCTGTTGCCTTAATTGTACAGCACTAGATATAGATATTTGAATCAAATTTGTGATCATCAAACATCAAAATTGCAGGGGAGAGGTTGGTGCCTGGATTGCATTCGTTGTAGTCATCCTGCGGCTCTTCTTCCCGCGTCACTTCCCTGGTATCATTTCCTACCTAATCTTTTACCTATCCTTGCTGCCCCTAGCAAATTATCACTATGTGTTGCATTTCTCATCTTTGTTGTGCCCTGTAAAGAGAATTTTCTGCTTATAATAGCACTACCAAAAAACATGTCCCTATTTTTCATCTACGCAATAAGCCGCTAAACTGTTACATAAATCACGCAATGATCGTCTTCGTATCTGTATCAGATTGGCTAGAGCTGCCTGGCTCTCTGATTCTTCTCACGGTGGTCGCCCCCAGCCTCTTCGCCGACCACTTCAGGAACGACCTCGTCGGCGTCTTCATATGCCTCGCCATCGGGTGCTACCTGCTTCAAGAGCACATCAGGGTGTCAGGAGGCTTCAGGGAGGCCTTCAGGAAGGCCAATGGCGTGTCCAACACCATCGGCATCGTCCTGCTCTTCGTCTACCCAGTCTGGGTCCTGGTGCTCTGGCTCCTGTAGGACATCTACTGCTATCGGTGTGGCCATTGATTGGCTTGTGCAGTTCTGTTCGCTGTTTGGGGATTCATCGTGTAGACGCTTTCGATGGTGATTTGGTATTGCTCGTCCGGAGCCGATGAACTGTGCACGTTTGTACCTTTCTGATGGACATGTTTCGATTTGTTGTAGTTCTGGTATGAGGTCTTTGTTTCCTTGATTTGTGGGTACATAATTAGTCTTTGTTTCCTTGATTTGTGGGTACATAATTATCAATAAAAACATCATCACTGTTGATTGGTGTATTGAAGTCGAGCTGCTGTCTTAATTCTCTCGTGTTTGGTCGTATATTGCGTGCATGTAATGCTTTATCAGCCTATTATCACCCAATATAGTTTTTTTAGAAACACATTATGGATGTGAACGCTCACAAACACGCACATACACTCCCACTCACAAACACGTACATACACTCACTCATATACACTCCCACTCACAAACACGTACATACACTCACTCATATGAATCGAGAGACTGTCGAATGCGACTGTCGAATGGTTTGGTCTTGAGATTGACTAAGTCATTATAAACGCACGCTATTGACGGAAACATGGCCACTCCTTGAATGAAATTTCATCCAATATTATAAAGTGGACAAAGCTTTGCCTTAAGATGTAACAAATGCTCTGTTCACCCTCTCCACCTCTGAATATTGTAAACTGGACAAAGCTTTGCCTTAAGATGTAACAAATGCTCTAATCATCCTTTCCGCCTCTAAATTGAGAACCTAAGAGCATTTATAGCCGGGCGTCTCAAACTGGTCTCAAACGCTCCGGCGAGAGGACCAGTAACTGACTGGCCAAAAAAAAAATATTTAATGACCCACACGGGCGCTTCAAACCGGTCTCAAACGCCCGGGTTGTCTGGTGCCCGTCATATCCAGCCCAAATATAGGGCGGATATGAGATGGCCGGGGCGCACCCGGGCGCGTCCGCTACGTCTGTCCGGTCGACCACCAACCCCACTCTGTCACCACAAAAACTTCAATTCGGGACCCTAACTCACTTTACTCTCCTCTCTCACTTTGTCCCCTCTTCCCCCCTCTCTGATTTCTCCGACATGGATCGAACCCGACGACTCCGGCGAGATGTCGAGCTCCGACAACCGCACCGACTCCAACCTCGACGTCGACGAGGAGAGCTGACTCTCAGCAGTCCAAGGTGGGCACAGTGACGCTAAGGCCATAGCGCTTGGAAAGCGGCTCGTACAGGACACGTCCCGAGAGCGTTTCCGCCGCATGGGACGTGGCGCTCTGTTGTGGCTCTGCCGCATGGGAGAGAAGCAGGGGCTTGGCGGTCAGAGAAAGAGGTTCGTGCAAGACAGGACCCGAGAACGTTTCCATCCTGCAGGCGGGGCGCGGCTCTTCGATTCAACCGTAGGGGCAGAGAAGCAGGGGCCCAGCAGCCAGAGGAAAGCGGTTCACGCCGGAGAGGTCCCCGGGACATTTCCATTGAGACTGGCACGAAACACCCCGGTTACCCAGCCTTTGCCTTGACTGATAGGCGGGTAGGGAAACACCAGGAGCGCGGCTTTGCCTTGATTGACAAGATCCGACCTCCGCCGCGGGCCACCCGGCCTTAGGCTTGTGACATCCAGTGCAGCCTCTCCAGGCCCAGCCTGCCCGAGCGACGCACGAGAAGGCGTCAGAGGGGGTGGGGCCCAGAGTCCAAAGAGGCCAGGCATGTGGTGCTTGCTGCCTCCTGGTGGGAAAACGGAGCCCAGTCACTTCGCCGCCCAGTCGCTTCTCACTAGAGAGGATACCTATATATCTCACCTCAGGTTTTGTAAAGTATCGTAAAGCAAAGGGAATAGCACATGATAACCAAAGGTTTCATATATTGTCATTCGTGTACTCATAGGGATTGATATGGATGTCCACGGTTTCGCTATCGATCATTGAACGAAAGGGGCTTTGTTCATGTCTATGTTTTACCGAACCTACAGGGTCACAAGCTTTAGGTAATCGTAATCTGCTGAGTGTTATTAGAAGAGTTATGAGAAAATATTTATGAAATAGTTTCATTAATATTCGAAATAGTTTCGAGAGGAACCGGAAGCATTTCGGTTTTATCGAAAGAGCTTCGGGGTATACCAAGTAATACTAGGAATTGATATATAGGTGGAAATTGTTTTTGAGGACTTAAATATAAGTTATAAAGGGCTGTAATATGATTAGGAGGCCCCTGGAATTTATTCATAGTCAATGGGCTAAAGAAAAATAGAAAAGGCCTATTAGGGGAGAGTTAATGGGCCTTAAGGCCCATTAGTGGAGGTGCCTGCTACCTCTTGAGCATGCGTTGGTTTTCCCTTGAAGAGGAAATGGTGATGCAACAAAGTAGCGTAAGTATTTCCCTCAGTTTTGAGAACCCGGGTATCAATCCAGTAGGAGACAACGCACAAGTCACCTAGTACCTGCACAAACAATCGAGAACCTTGCAACCAACGCGATAAAGGGGTTGTCAATCCCTTCACGATCACTCGCAAAAGTGAGATCTAATAGAGATAGTAAAATAAATATTTTTGGTATTTTTGTTGTATATATTGGAAAGTAAAGATTGCAAAATAGTAAACGAGATGCGATGTACATAAAAGAGATGAAATATAATAGGAAAGAGACCCGGGGGCCATAGGTTTCACTAGTGGCTTCTCTCAAAATAGCATGTATTATGGTGGGTGAACAAATTACTGCCGAGTAATTGACAGAAAAGCGCATAGTTATGAAGATATCTAAGGCAATGATCATGAATATAGGCATCACGTCCGTGTCAAGTAGACCGAAATGGTTCTGCATCTACTACTATTACTCCACACATCGACCGCTATCCAGCATGCATCTAGAGTATTAAGTTCATAAGAACGGAGTAACACATTAAGCAAGAATACGTGATGTAGAGGGATAAACTCAAGCAATATGATATAAACCCCATCTTTTTATCCTCGATGGCAACAATACAACACGTGCCTTGCTGCCCCTACTGTCAATGGGAAAGGACACCGCAAGATTGAACCCAAAGCTAAGCACTTCTCCCATTGGAAGAAAGATCAATCTAGTAGGCCAAACGAAACCGATAATTCGAAGAGACTTGCAAAGATATCAAATCATGCATATAAGAATTCAGAGAAGAACCAAATAATATTCATAGATAATCTTGTTCATAAATCCACAATTCATCGGATCTCGGCAAACACACCGCAAAAGAGTATTACATCGAATAGATCTCCAAGAACATCGAGGAGAACTTTGTATTGAGAATCAAATAGAGAGAAGAAGCCATTTAGCTAATAACTATGGACCCGAAGGTCTGTGGTAAACTACTCACGCTTCATCGGAGAGGCAATGGTATTGATGTAGAAGCCCTCCGTGATCGATTCCCCCTCCGGCAGATCACCGGAAAAGGCCCCAAGATGGGATCTCACGGGTACAGAAGGTTGCGGCGGTGGAAAAGTGGTTTCGTGGCTCCCCCTGATGTTTCTAGGGTATAAGAGTATATATAGGTGAAAGAAGTACGTCGGTGGAGCTACGAGGGGCCCACGAGGGTGGGGGGCACGCCTACCCCCCTGGGCGCGCCCTCCTGACTAGTGGCTTCCTCGTGGAGTTCCAGACTTTGACTCCAAGTCTTCTGGATTGCTTTCGGTCCAAGAAAGATCATCTCGAAGGTTTCATTCCGTTTGGACTCCGTTTGGTATTCCTTTTCTGCAAAGGTCTAAAATAGGCACACACAAAAACAGAAACTCGCACTGGGCCTCTGGTTAATAGGTTAGTCCCAAAAATAATATAAAAGAGCAAATTAAATCCCATTAAACATCCAAAACAGATAATATAATAGCATGGAACAATCAAAAATTATAGATACATTGGAGACGTATCAAGCATCCCCAAGCTTAATTCCTGCTCGTCCTCGAGTAGGTAAATGATAAAAACAGAATTTTTGATGTGGAATGCTACCTAACATAATTATCAATGTAATTTTCTTTATTGTGGCATGAATGTTCAGATCCGAAAGATTCAAGACAAAAGTTTAATATTGACATAAAAATAATAATACTTCAAGCATACTAACAAAGTAATCATGTTTTCTCAAAATAACATGGCCAAAGAAAGCTATCCCTATAAAATCATATAGTCTGGTTATGCTCTATCTTCATCACACAAAGTATTTAATCATGCACAACCCCGATGACAAGCCAAGCAATTGTTTCATACTTTAGTATTCTCAAACTTTTTCAACTTGCACGCAATACATGAGCGTGAGCCATGGACATAGCACTATAGGTGGAATAGAGTGGTGGTTGTGGAGAAGACAAAAAGGAGGAAGATGGTCTCACATCAACTAGGCGTATTAATGTTCTATGGAGATTGTCCATCAATAGATATCAATGTGAGTGAGTAGGAATTGCCATGCAACGGATGCACTAGAGCTATAAATATATGAAAGCTCAACAAAAGAAACTAAGTGGGTGTGCATCCAACTTGCTTGCTCACGAAGACCTAGGGCATTTTGAGGAAGCCCATCATTGGAATATACAAGCCAAGTTCTATAATGAAAAATTCCCACTAGTATATGAAAGTGACAACATAGGAGACTCTCTATCATGAAGATCATGGTGCTACTTTGAAGCACAAGTGTGGAAAAAGGATAGTAGCATTGCCCCTTCTCTCTTTTCTCTCATTTTTTTTATTTGGGCCTTTTTATCTCTTTTTTATGGCCTTTTTTTCATCCCGACTTGTGGGGGAATCATAGTCTCCATCATCCTTTCCTCACTAGGACAATGCTCTAATAATGAAGATCATCACACTTTTATTTACTTACAACTCAAGAATTACAACTCAATACTTAGAACAAAATATGACTCTATGTGAATGCCTCCGGCGGTGTACCGGGATGTGCAATGATTCAAGAGTGACAACTACATGATCATGCAAAGCAATATGACAATGATGGAGCGTGTCATAATAAACGGAACGTTGGAAAGTTGCATGGCAATATATCTCGAAATGGCTATGGAAATGCCATAATAGGTAGGTATGGTGGCTGTTTTGAGGAAGGTATATGGTGGGTGTATGGTACCGGCGAAAGTTGCGCGGTACTAGAGAGGCTAGCAACGGTGGAAGGGTGAGAGTGCGTATAATCCATGGACTCAACATTAGTCATTAAGAACTCACATACTTATTGCAAAAATCAATTAGTTATCGAAATGAAGTACTACGTGCATGCTCCTAGGGGGATAGATTGGTAGGAAAAGACCATCGCTCGTCCCCGGCCGCCACTCATAAGGAAGACAATAAATAAATAAATCATGCTCCAACTTTATCACATAACGGTTCACCATACGTGCATGCTACGGGAATCACAAACTTTAACACAAGTATCTCTCAAATTCACAACTACTCTACTAGTATGACTCTAATATCACCATATTCATATCTCAAAACAATCATAAAGAATCAAACTTCTCATAGTATTCAATGCACTTTATATGAAAGTTTTTATTATACCCATCTTGGATGCCCATCATATTAGGACTAATTTTATAACCAAAGCAAATTAACATGCTGTTCTAAAAGACTCTCAAAATAATATAAGTGAAGCATGATAGATCAATAATTTATATAAAATAAAACCACCACCGTGCTCTAAAAGGATATAAGTGAAGCACTAGAGCAAAATTATCTAGCTCAGAAGATATAAGTGAAGCACATAGAGTATTCTAATAAATTCTGATTCATGCGTGTCTCTCCCAAAAGCTTTGTACAGCAAGGATGATTGTGGTAAACTAAAAACTAAACACTCAAATCATACAAGATGCTCCAAGCAAAACACATATCATGTGGTGAATAAAAATATAGCCTCAAGTAAAGTTACCGATAGACGAAGACGAAAGAGGGGATGCCTTCCGGGGCATCCCCAAGCTTAGGCTTTTGGTTGTCCTTGAATTTTACCTTGGGGTGCCTTGGGCATCCCCAAGCTTAGGTTCTTGCCACTCCTTATTCCAAAATCCATCAAATCTTTACCCAAAAATTTGAAAACTTCACAACACAAAACTTCAACAGAAAATCTCATGAGCTCCGTTAGTATAAGAGAATAAACCACCACTTTAAGGTATGGTAATGAACTCATTCTTTATTTATATTGGTGTGAAACCTACTGTATTCCAACTTTTCTATGGTTCATACCCCCCCCCCCCGATACTACTCATAGATTCATCAAAATAAGCAAACAACACACGAAAAACAGAATCTGTCAAAAACAGAACAGTCTGTAGCAATCTGTAACTTTTGAATACTTCTATAACTCCAAAAATTCTGAAATAAATTGTTGGACGTAAGAAATTTTTCTATTAATCATCTGCAAAAAGAATCAACCTAAAATCACTCTCCAGTAAGAAATGAAAGCTAATCTCGTGAGCGCAAAAGTTTCTGTTTTTTACAGCAAGATCGCAAAGACTTCACCCAAGTCTTCCCAAAGGTTCTACTTGGCACAAATACTAATTAAAACATAAATCCACATATAAAGAGAAGCTAGATGAATTATTTATTACTAAACAGGAGCAAAAAGCAAAGAACAAAAATAAAACTGGGTTGCCTCCCAACAAGCGCTATCGTGTAACGCCCCTAGCTAGGCATAAAAACAAGAATAGATCTAGGTATTGCCATTATTGGCACGCAATCCATAAGTGGCTCTCATAATAGATTCATAAGGCAATTTAATTTTCTTCCTAGGAAAGTGTTCCATGCCTTTCCTTAATGGAAATTGGAATCTAATATTTCCTTCTTTCATGTCAATAATTGCACCAATCGTTCTAAGGAAAGGTCTACCAAGAATAATAGGACATGTAGGATTGCAATCTATATCAAGAACAATGAAATCTACAGGCACATAATTCCTATTTGCAACAACAAGAACATCATTAATCCTTCCCATAGGTTTCTTAATGGTGGAATCCGCAAGATGCAAATTTAAAGAACAATCATCAAATTCACGGAAACCTAGCACATCACACAAGGTTTTTGGAATAGTGGAAACACTAGCACCCAAATCACACGAAGCATAACATTCATAATATTTAATCTTAATTTTAATAGTAGGTTTCCACTCATCATAAAGTTTTCTAGGGATAGAAACTTCTGTAGGAGATATGCCCTAGAGGCAATAATAAATGCTATTATTTATCTCCATGTTCATAATTATGTTTATGTTTCATGTTATAATTTCTATGGTTCTCAAGTCTGCAATAACACGAGGCTCGGAGGAAGACTCATATGCACGTGTGGAATAATAAACGGTAAGAAGTATTCCTAGTCTGGCCTCTAAGACTAGCTCAAGTGTTGCATGATGGTTCTGTTTTCCTGATCATGGGCATGTCTATGCCAGCAACTTTGAGGGAACAATGTTAAAGAGAACATTTGTGTTGAATCGACCCGGATATATGTTATGCTATGAGATTCATTCGTCACAAGTTTATGGTTAATAACACAGAGATGGTTAATGTTTGCATAATTCCTTAGACCATGAGAGTATCGAGTTTCTTCATACTTGCTTCATGAACTTTGGGGTTTGTTAAACGTCATCCGTAAATGGGTGGCTATTACGCCGGCTTACGGGTTCATGGAAAAGTGTGTCAAGTAACTTGATAGCTCAAGATTGTGATTTGCTCCTTCGACGATGGAGAGATATTCTCGGGCCCTCTCGGTGTTATGGTATCCATCATCGTCTGGCCAGACACAGTGTGATTTGATCACAGGGATGCCGTAACACGGAAACGAGAAAAGAGAACAAAACCGGTAACCAGGTAACTAGCATAGTGGACAAGTTGTTGATCCACGGGGATGCAAGCAAATCTCACCTCGGGTATTTGTAACATATCACGAAGGAACAGGAATAGCACACGGCAACTGGAGGTTCACTCGAATATTCATTTGTGTGGGTATAGGGGTCAATATGGGTGTCCATGGCTCCGATGTTGATCATTGATCGGAAAGGGTTCCGGTCATGTCTATAATTCACCGAACCTATAGGGTCACATGCTTAAGGGTCATCTATCTGCTGAATACTAGACAAGGAGTCTGACAGAAATTCGCCGAAAAAGTTTCGAAGACAACGGAAGAGTTCCGGAGTTTATATCGAAATAGTTTCGTAAAACCGAAAAGTTGTTTCGGGATATACCATTAAGTCAAAATGGTTTCGGGACATGCCTAAAAATTCTTGGAGGGTGCCAGAATTATTCTGAAAACTTCTGGGAATTTTTCGGGATAAAAACCGGAAATGTTCTGGAGCTGCCGGTACCGGTTTGGTTGCTTTTCGCAGATGAAATTCACTAATCTGTAATTGTTTCGGAACGAATCCAAAATCATTTTAGTGGGTACTGGAATTATTCTAAGACCCATAGAAATATTTTCGGATTTAATGGACGCGAAAAATTGTCTTCATGAATAGTGAAAACGCATTCTTGTTTTCTTTGCGCAGATGAAAATCACTAAACCGAAATTGTTTCGGAACGCGTTGAAAATTATTTTAGTGGGTACTGGAAATGTTATGAGCCCACATAAATATTTTCAGTTCAAACGTACGCTGAAAAATGTCGTCATGAATAGTGAAAGTGCTTTTTGCTTGGCTTCTTGGAGAAGCCACCTTGAGGGCCTTTTGGTATTATCCCCTTGGCTTCCTGGAGAAGCCACCCTTGGGCTTGGCCTATAAATAGGGGTGGAGGGGGCTGCCTAAAGGGGCACTCTTACTCTCATACAAATGTCATGCATGATCTGGCTCTCTCTCTCTCTCCCAGTGAAATAGTTTCGTAGAGCCGAAAGGTTGTCTGGGTTCCGGCAGGAACTAGTTCTGGACGGCGAAGCCCTGCCGGATAGATGACACCGTATGTGTGCAACCCCGTAGAGAGGTCGTAATTTCGATCTTTACGCCCGAGGGGCTGTTTTGAGAGTGCCTCCCGAAGGGCTGTCCAAGTGACGGTCCGAGTTCTGTGAGTCCTCCCGAAGGGTTGTCCGAGTGACCTTCCGAGTTTTGAGAGTGCCTCCCGAAGGGCTGTCCGCGACACCGCCTGAGGGACTGTCCGACCGCCTCCCGGAGGGCTGTCCGTTGGGCAGATGAGGGAGTACATCCTCGCGGTTGGAAGGTTGTAAATCCTAGCTGCGGGGATCTGCACCGCCGATCGTCATCGACTCTACTTCCGCTGCGCTACGAGTCGGTAACGAAAAGATCAAACCTTGTATGTAGTCTCCATAGTTGTCCTGGGCTGGTCCGTAGGTTGAAATTTTTTGTTTTCTGTTGCGTTACCCTACAGTGGTATCAGAGCCGTGCTACGTGTAGATGCAGGTTGCGATCTAGAATACATCGAGATGTATGGGTGTTGCATAATATAATTAGGTAGTAGATGAGTCCTATTACTGAAAAATATCTGTGCGGGTAGCAGATGAAATCTATTACCCGATGTTCCCGTTGCTTCCCTTGAGTTTGGATAATCCTGATCTTGACGGCATGGTCGAATCTCACAAAGTTCTAGCAATCCGTGATCCTTTCATGCTGCTCCTGAGTATGCTGATTGACAGATCAATGAAGTGCTAACAGTTCTTTGGGTTCCACCATAGTTAAAGAAAGATGGATGTTTCGCAGATGAAAGGGCAATGCAGATATGATCTGCACGGGGGTCATGCGTATGACGAAGTTTAGTATGGGGTTCGAGATTTTATTATCTCGTGCTTCATACACCTCGCAAAGTTAATCTAGCGACTTGAATTATCATACTTGATGATGGACGTTGGTAGCTTCGGTTTGTTTCAAAACCTTAGAAGCCATGAAAAACAAGTTTTTGCATGAACCGATTAGAGGCGTCTAACTTGGTTTTGCAGGAGGGTTTGCATGTGCATATGATGTGGTATAGCAGTGCTCATAATAATTGATTATGTATGAGATGACTATATGATGTAAATTGATTAACATAACCTACGTGTCATGATTCGGCATGATGGCTGGAGCCATATGATTGTCACTTTAAATGACCTACGTGTCAACCTTAAGTAATGCACTTATTTTATTGGCTATAGAGATAGCAATATTATCTGGTGCATCGACAAGGTGGTGGAAATCTTCACGAAAGTGAACACCAACGCAAATGCCGAAGACAAAGAAATGAAAGACTTCTCCGTCAGAAAGGGCTATACCATATCATGCTATTATGAATTGCCTGAGATGTTTATCCCTTATGATGCACCCTTCTTGATTGCATGGTAGTCTCTTTTTATTAGGGTGATCTCTCACTTAAAATATCAAGTAGTTAGTGTTCTCCCAAGTGTAGCACTGTCACGGCACCTATCTCTTCGGGGTATCACATGGATGCATGGGTACGAACGATTAGAAAAGTGTGAGGCGGGTGAGTTGAGACCTCGGAGTGAGATCACTTGGTTGTCTTGACGTTCAGGCATGAAAGTCATGAGCTCGGAACACGCGCATCGAAAGATGAACAAGAGTAACATAAAGATGTGATTAGCAAGTTGGCCTACCGATTGCAATTCTCGTCACTTGAGATGGATGCATCCTTGGCGTTGAATTGTAATATGGATCTTGAATCACTCACAATCAATTATGAGAGATATTGATTTGAGTGGGAGCGCTCTGTAGAATTGATTTTTTTTAAATTCTCAGTGCAATTAATTATGAACAATGTCTAAGTGTTTCTTGCAAAATAGTTGTAGAATAATGGCTCGCGTTTCCACCTTCCCTGTTAAAATTGAATAGCTGTTAAATATCTGTTTAAAACTTTATGATTGGTAACGTAATGTGAGGATTGTCCTCAAAAGTGTCGAGAAGGACTTTGTCCTATCACATGCTTTCCGTATACTCCCACTAAATTCAATGGATGATGAGACTCTCGTCCTTCGGTCCAAAAGCTAGAATTCCATTGCGGTCAAGTGCAATATGTTTTCTTCCATGAAACTCGAACTTCGAAAGTTTGGGATAGTTATGTGATATTCATGGAACTGAAAATTAATTTTCAGATACAAACAAAGGCTGAAAGATATAAAATATTCAAAGCAATGTTTTTTTGCAAATTATTAGTAAAGTGTTTACTATGCATTAGACTGATAAGAGAGGGATCCAGAAGAATGCCTGTCATATGATGAAAGGTGAATAAAACAACAACTTAAGGAGCAAGGAAGTGCCCAAAGGGTGTTAGTATGACTTACACGCCTAGGAAGTCCGGGGCTAACGCCACTCTTAAGTTGGGTGCTTCGTTTGCGAGTAGGAGAAATACTAAAAGTTAAACTGTTTGAAGTATAAAGGCAGAAAGAAATATGACTGGAATATCCGGCTCATGTATGAATGTCATACAAGTTTTTGATGTATAGAAGGCTGGTTAAAGATATAGTTCTTGGGAATTATGGTTAAACATGTTAATAACTAATTCTTGGGTATTGTGAGTTAATCACAAAGATACCCGCTCGATTGCATTCTGTTGTGAACCAATGTAAGAGCTACTATGGCCTAAAAAGACTAGCCAGGAATGAGGTTTTAATACGTGCTGGGAACATAGTAAAAGTTATTATACCTTCCATCGGTGTATTACCTATGTATTTTCTTTCATAATTCATTTTAGAGTTTCTCACACTCTAGCCCTTTGCATAAGGTATCTTGCAATAAGGTTGTTCATAAGAGAACTTTTGATGTTCAGTATTATGAATAAACATAAGGGCCATACTTTCATTATGAATGAGATGTATGTTATGAAAAATGATATTAATATATTACCTCTGTGCTTACTTTCATAATTCATTTTAGAGTTTCTTACACTCTAGCCCATTGCACAATGTTTATTGCAAAAGGGTTGTTCATAAAAGAACAATTGTTGTTCAGTATTATGAATAACATGAAGGGACATGCTTCCATCCAAGATGGGATGTATGTTATGAATATTGATGGTAAAATGATACATCCATAACACTGACGCTAAATGTCGCAAGACTATGAGAATACCACACATGTGTGGCACTGCATTTGGTCACATTAGAGAAACCCGCATGGAAAAATTCCATTATGATGGATTTTGAAGTCGTTTGATTTTGAATCATCTGACACTTGCAACTTTCCTCCAAAAAGTGAAGTGACTGAAATACCGTTCACATGCCATAAGGAACGAGCAACAAACTTATTGGTGATCATACATTTTGATGTGTGTAGTTCAATAAATGTTGTTGCAAGTAGTGGATTTATATATCTTCAGAAATGACTCAAGAAGATATATGAACATTTGCTTGATGAGACGTAAGTCTGGATCTTTTGAAATCATCCGAAAGGTTTTCAAAAATGAAGTAGAAGTTATTGTAACAAGGAAATTATGTTTCTACAATTTGATTGCAGAAAGGAATATCTGAGTTACAAGTTTAGTGAATGTCTGATGACTTGTGAAAAGAGTTTCATAATTTACACCTCCTAGAACACCACTATGAGTGGAATGTCTGTGAAGATGTAATCAAACCATTTATGACATGGTAAGATCAAAGATGATATAAATAAATTTGCCATTATCACTTTTAAAGAGTAATGCTTTAGAGACTGCGGTTTTTACACTGAAAAGAGCTCCATCAGGTCTGTTGAAATGACGGCATGGTATGGTACACCCAACCATGTTATATCTTTTCTTAACATTTGGAATATGGGGCTTGTGTAAAAGGTTACAAACCTATTCCAAATTAGACAAGTGCTACTTTCTAAGTTATCCAAGTCATTGGGTATTCCCCCACCATTATACCGAGGCAAAGGATTTTTGCCACAAAACGATATGCTTTTAAAGACAATAGTTCTTGTAAAAGGGTAAGTGGGAGGACAGTGCAACTCGACAAGATAACAAGTATCTTCGTCATCAGGTCAAAGGAAAGGAACCTTGGAAGTGATTCCAGAGTTTCCTACTGCGACTGATACGGAAGCCTTTGCATGAGATGTATGGACTTCGGTCGAACTTGTAGCTGAACAACGTAGGCAAAGCTCGTGCAAACCTCTCAGGTGCGCAAACGAGATATTGTTGTTAGACAACAGTATACCTATGATACACAAGGAAGCGTTGATGGGCCCTGACTCCGGAATTGGCTAATGCCAATATAATCCGAGATAGTTTCCATAAATGATTCAAGATTTAAATCTTGATAAACCCTCCGAAAGACTTGGAGTCTAACGGATTGTAATGGGACTATAAACTGATATGGATAAAAATGTTTTATCCATTAAGCTCGACTTGTTGCAATAACAAGTTCAAGGAGTTGACTACAATGAGATTGTCTCACCGTAGCAATGCTTAAAGTCGGTTCGGGTTAAACTAGCAATTAATACATATTTCAAAACGTGAGATATGAAACATGGATGACAAAAGAATTTCCATGAAATGGAAATACAACCTAGGATTTGTATGTGATACAATCCAAAGTATTTTGTCGTTCCAGAGGATGCTAGTAAGTATGATAGCTTCAGAGTTCCAGCAATGGATAGAAGAGAGCAAAATGGAGTTGGAATCTTCGTTTTTGATGGAATGGTCAAAGGGGTTTGACTTCATCAATGGGTAATGAAGATGCTTGTGGTTTCAAGAAAGTAAGTGGGAGCATAATAATATTTCTGAAAACCTTGTGTCCTTGGCACATTGTTAATTGGAAATAAATTTCTTGACACGAATTAGGACTTCATTTGAAGATAAAGTGCTTGGGCTAAATAGCCTTGATATTAGGCATAATGATCTATGGAGATATATTTACCTAATAGGGCTGAGCAAAAATACATATTGACAAGATGCTAAAACCGTTTAGCACTAAGAACGACAACGAGTGATTCTTGGCGAAGTCACATGGAAAGAGTTTTTGCAAGAATCAGTGTCCCAAAACACTGATGAGCAAAATACATGATGGAGATTCCACACACTCCTGTGTTTGGATTAATCATGTATTCCATGGTATGTAAAACAACCAGATATTTCCAATACTCCCAAGCTGTTGCGAGTATAGATACCAAAGTGATCAAAAGTATTGATCATGGGACAACAGTGAAAAAAGGGTCATTGAGTACTAAAGTAGCACTGATGACAAGTTTTCTTGCAAGGGGAGATCATGAAGAGTTCGTTGTAAAAGGTTACATCAATACAGTCTTCATCAATGCTCCAAGCGATTTTTGATTAAATTAAGGGTTATGTGTAATACACAATATGGTGGCACAGTAGTTTGAAATTGTTCCAAACAGGTTACTGTGGCGAATTTTATAACAAAGGCTAAGTATGTTGACGCTTTAGAAGCGGCAAAGAAGATGTTGAATCATATAGTTCATTCATGAACTTAGTATGGTTCCAAGAAGGCTTTGGCCAATGGGACACTATTGCAAATAGTTGCTCCATAGCTCAGTCAGAGGAATTAGGTTTCGACCAATGATTCACATATATACAAAGCCAAGTCCGCACAAAATATGAATTTTGTGAAAGCGTGAAAATGCGAGGATATGAAGAGATACACACGGAGCTGAAGTTGTCAGACCCGATGGACATCAGGCTATACCACATGGGAAGCATTTTTTACACCGGTATGCCATAGGTGTAAAGTGCATTAACATTAACTAGATTATTGACTCTAGTGCAAGTGGGAGTCTGTAGGAGATATGCCCTAGAGGCAATAATAAATGCTATTATTTATCTCCATGTTCATAATTATGTTTATGTTTCATGTTATAATTGCTATGGTTCTCAAGTCTGCAATAACACGAGGCTCGGAGGAAGACTCATATGCATGTGTGGAATAATAAACGGTAAGAAGTATTCCTAGTCTGGCCTCTAAGACTAGCTCAAGTGTTGCGTGATGGTTCTGTTTTCCTGATCATGCATGGGCATGTCTATGCCAGCAACTTTGAGGGCACAAAGTTAAAGAGAACATTTGTGTTGAATCGACCCGGATTTATGTTATGCTATGAGATTCATTCGTCACAAGTTTATGGTTAATAACATAGAGATGGTTAATGTTTGCATAATTCCTTAGACCATGAGAGTATCGAGTTTCTTCATACTTGCTTCATGAACTTTGGGGTTTGTTAAACGTCATCCGTAAATGGGTGGCTATTACGGCGGCTTACGGGTTCATGGAAAAGTGTGTCAAGTAACTTGATAGCTCAAGATTGGGATTTGCTCCTCCGATGATGGAGAGATATTCTCGGGCCCTCTCGGTGTTACGGTATCCATCATCGTCTGGCCAGACACAGTGTGATTTGATCACAGGGATGCCGGAACACGGAAACGAGAAAAGAGAACAAAACCGGTAACCAGGTAACTAGCATAGTGGACAAGTTGTTGATCCACGGGGATGCAAGCAAATCTCACCTTGGGTATTTGTAACATATCGCGAAGCAACAGGAATAGCACACGGCAACTGGAGGTTCACTCGAATATTCATTCGTGTGGGTATAGGGGTCAATATGGGTGTCCACGACTCCGATGTTGATCATTGACCGGAAAGGGTTCCGGTCATGTCTATACTTCGCCGAACCTATAGGGTCACACGCTTAAGGTTCATCTATCTACTGAATACTAGACAGGGAGTTTGAGAGAAATTCGCCGAAAAAGTTTCGAAGACAACGGAAGAGTTCCGGAGAGAGAATAGCAAAATAGTTTTGTAAAACCAAAAAGTTGTTTCGGGATATACCATTAAGTCAAATTGGTTTCGGGACATGCCTGATAATTCTTGGAGGGTGCCAGAATTATTCTGGAAACTTCTGGGAATTTTTCGGGATAAAAACCGGAAATGTTCTGGAGCTGCCGGTACCGGTTTGGTTGCTTTTCGCAGATGAAATTCACTAATCTGAAATTGTTTCGGAACAAATCCAAAATCATTTTAGTGGGTACTGGAATTATTCTAAGACCCATAGAAATATTTTCGGATTTAATGGATGCGAAAAATTGTCTTCATGAATAGTGAAAACGCATTCATGTTTGCTTTGCGCAGATGAAAATCACTAAACCGAAATTGTTTCGGAACGCGTTGAAAATTATTTTAGTGGGTACTGGAAATGTTCTGAGCCCACAAAAATATTTTCAGTTCGAACGGATGCTGAAAAATGTCGTCATGAATAGTGAAAGTGCTTTTTGCTTGGTTTCTTGGAGAAGCCACCTTGAGGGCCTTTTGGTATTATCCCCTTGGCTTCTTGGAGAAGCCACCCTTGGGCTTGGCCTATAAATAGGGGTGGAGGGGGCTGCCTAAAGGGACACTCTTACTCTCATACAAATGCCATGCATGATATGGCTCTCTCTCCCCTCCCAGCGAAATAGTTTCGTAGAGCCGGAAGGCTGTCTGGGTTCCGGCAGGAACTAGTTCTGGACGGCGAAGCCCTGCCGGATAGATGACACTGTATGTGTGCAACCCCGTAGAGAGGTCGTAGTTTCGATCTTTACACCCGAGGGGCTGTTTTGAGAGTGCCTCCCGAAGGGCTGTTCAAGTGACGGTCCGAGTTCTGTGAGTCCTCCCGAAGGGCTGTCCGAGTGACCTTACCAGTTTTGAGAGTGCCTCCCGAAGTGCTGTCCGCGACACCGTCCGAGGGACTGTCCGACCGCCTCCCGGAGGGCTGTCCGTTGGGCAGATGAGGGAGTACATCCTCGCGGTTCGGAGGTTGTAAATCCTAGCTACGGGGATCTACACCGCCGATCATCATCGACTCTACTTCCGCTGCGCTACGAGTCGGTAACGAAAAGATCAAACCTTGTATGCAGTCTCCATAGTGGTCCTGGGCTGGTGCGTAGGTCGATTTTTTTTGTTTTCTGCTGCGTTACCCTACAACTTCTAGTTCAAGCTTTTCTTCATAGGATTGCATTAAAGCATCAACGATATGTTTAGTAAAATCTTTATTTTGATTATAAGCATGAGGAGATTTTAACACGGATTGCAACAAGGAAATACAATCTATCAAAGAGCAATTATCATAATTAAATTCCTTGAAATCCAAAATAGTGGGTTCATTGCTATGTAAAGTTTCGACCTCTTCAATCCCACTTTTATTAATTTTTGCATCAAGATCTAAAAACTCCGAATCATTGGGACGCCTTTTAACTAAAGTTGACTCATATCTGGTCCCATCTTTATCAAGATTCTTATTGGAAAACAAAGATTTAATAGGAGTCACATCAATCACTTTTAGATCTTCATCATTATTATCATCTAGATCTTCCGGTTTAGTGGCCATCTTATTAACTAAGGTGGCTTGCTTATCCGAAATTTGGCCTACTAAATTTTCAAGATGAGCAAACTGAGATTTCAAACCATAAAATTCCTTAATCGAGCTCTTTATTCATGTACTCCATAAAACTTTTTTGTTCTTTAAGCTCGTTTCTGAAGAAATTATTATGCTCAAATTGCAAAGACATAAAGCTTCTAATGTTGTTTTCAATTTCTTCCAACCTTCTAAGGTGAGGATCAACGCTTTTTGGCAGAGCCATCAAAGCAAACAGGCATACTAACACCCAAGAACACAAGAAGCAAGCGAAAAGAGACGAACGGAAGAGGGGCGAAGAAAAGGCAAAGGTTTTCGAAAATCATTTTAGAAGTGGGGGAGAGGAAAATGAGAGGCGAATGGCAAATACTGTAATGCGAGGGAGAAGAGTTTATGATGGGTACTTGGTATGTCTTATCCCTTGCATTACATTATTTGCCATTTGCCTCTCGTTTTCCTCTCCCCCACTTCACCTTTGCCGTTTTATTTGCCCTCTTTTTCCGTTTGCCTCTTTTGGCTTGCCTCTTGTGTGTCCGTGTGCTAGATCGTTTGTTTCGCCATCATGGCCAGACCCTTATCTGCTCCTTTGTCTCCCGAGTTTGAAGTTCTACACTTCAAACAAAGGCAAGGAGAAAACTTAAAAGATGCTTGTTTTAGGATGATGGAATCTTATCGTAGTTGCACCTTAGAGGTGAATTTCAGAATTTTACTTCGCAATTTTTATGTTGGACTAAATATGTCCCATAGACAACTCTTGGATTGCGTTGCCAATGGAAATTTTATCGAAATTGATCCCAGTATTGCGCTTGAAATTATAGAGGGGGTAGTGGGAACACTACCTCAACAAAAGGGTCCACGTCATACCCAGGAAGAGACACAAGTTTTTGAGAAGATTTGCGAAGTAACGAATTTTTTTCAAAAGTCTCTTGAACCTCTTAAAAGTGTTAGCGGAAATCTTCACCGCATGAATATGTTGATCACCCTTTGCAATAAGCGGTTGGATTCGTTAGATCTAAAAATCTCTGAGTATGAAGGGAAACGCAAGGAACCTCCCGGATTCGAGCATGACTCCACTAAGAAAGTGAAAACCAAAGATGATAATACCTAGATCTATTCTTGCCTTTATGCCTAGCTAGGGGCGTTAAACGATAGCGCTTGTTCGGAGGCAACCCAATTTTATTTTATTTTCTTGCTTTTATTTCTGTTTAGTAATAAATAATTGATCTAGCCTCTGGTTATATGTGGTTTTATGTTTTAATTAGTGTTTGTGCCAAGTAAAACCTATAGGATCTTCTTGGATGATAGTTATTTGATCTTGCTGAAAAAGTCAGAAACTTTATGCTCATGAAAACAATTGTTAAAAATCACCAGAACGTGATAAAATACTGATTCCAATTGCAGTAGATCAATAAACGAATTATTTAGATCGTCCTATTTTGGTAGAATTTTTGAGTTAAACAAAGTTTGCGTTTGATACAGATTACTACAGACTGTTCTGTTTTTGACAGATTCTGTTTTTCTTGTGTTGTTTGCTTATTTTGATGAATCTATGGCTAGTATCGGGGGTTATGAACCATAAAGAAGTTGGAATACAGTAGGTTTAACACCAATATAAATAAATAATGAGTTCATTACAGTACCTTAAAGTGGTGGTTTGTTTTACTTCTCTAACGGAGCTCATGAAGTTTTCAAGTTTTGGGTAAAGATTTGATGGATTACGGAATAAGGAGTGGCAAGAGCCTAAGCTTGGGGATGCCCAAGGCACCCCATGGTAAAATTCAAGGACAACCAAAATCCTAAGCTTGGGGATGCCCCGGAAGGCATCCCCTTTTTTGTCTTCGTCCATCGGTAACTTTACTTGATGCTATATTTTTATTCACCACATGATATGTGTTTTGCTTGGAGCGTCTTGTATGATTTGAGTATTTTCTTTTTAGTTTACTACAGTCATCCTTGCTGTACACACCTTTTGGGAGAGACACACATGGATCGGAATTTATTGGAATACTCTATGTGCTTCACTTATATCTTTTGAGCTAGATAATTTTGCTCTAGTACTTCACTTATATCTTTTTAGAGCATGGTGGTGGTTCTATTTTATAGAAATTATTGATCTCTCATGCTTCACTTAAATTATTTTGAGTCCTTTAGAACAGCATGGTAATTTGCTTTGGCTATAAAATTAGTCCTAATATGATAGGCATCCAAGATGGATATAATAAAAACTTTCATATAGAGTGCATTGAATGCTATGAGAAGTTTGATACTTGATGATTGTTTTGAGATATGAAGGTGGTGATATTAAAGTTGTGCTAGTTGAGTAATTGTGAATTTGAGAAATACTTGTGTTTAAGTTTGCAAGTCCCGTAGCATGCACGTATGGTAACCGTTGTGTAACAAATTTGAAACATGAGGTGTTCTTTGATTGTCATCCTTATGAGTGGCGGTCGGGGACGAGCGATGGTCTTTTCCTACCAATCTATCCCCCTACGAGCATGCGCGTAGTGCTTGGTTTTTGATGACTTGTAGATTTTTGCAATAAGTATGTGAGTTCTTTATGACTAATGTTGAGTCCATGGATCATACGCCCTCTCACCCTTCCATCATTGCTAGCCTCTTCGGTACCGTGCATTGCCCTTTCTCACCACGAGAGTTGGTGCAAACTTCGCCGGTGCATCCAACCCCCGTGATATGATACGCTCTATCACACATAAACCTCCTTATATCTTCCTCAAAACAGCCACCATACCTACCTATTATGGCATTTCCATAGCCATTACGAGATATATTGCCATGCAACTTCCCATCGTTTCATTTATTATGACACGCTTCATCATTGTCATATTGCCTTGCATGATCATGTAGTTGACATCGTATTTGTGGCAAAGCCACCATGCATAATTCATCATACAGGTCACTCTTGATTCATTACCCATCCCGGTACACCGCCGGAGGCATCCATGTAGAGTCATATTTTGTTCTAAGTATCGAGTTGCAATCTTTGAGTTGTAAATAAATAGAAGTGTGATGATCATCATTATTAGAGCATCCCCCCCCCCCAAAAAAAGAGAGAAAGGCCAAATAAAAAAAAGGCCCAAAAAAATAAAAGGGACAATGTTACTATCCTTTTCCACACTTGTGCTTCAAAGTAGCACCATGATCTTCATGATAGAGAGTCTCTTATTTTGTCACTTTCATATAGTAGTGGAAAATTTTCATTATAGAACTTGGCTTGTATATTCCAACAATGGGCTTCCTCAAATGCCCTAGGTCTTCGTGAGCAAACAAGTTGGATGCACACCCACTTAGTTTCTTTTGATGAGCTTTCATACGTTTATAGCTCTAGTGCATCCGTTGCATGGCAATCCCTACTCCTTGCATTGACATCACTTGATGGGCATCTCCCTAGCCCGTTGATTAGCCGCGTCAATGTGAGAATTTCTCCTTTTTGTCTTCTTCACATAACCCCCATCATTATATTCTATTCCACCCATAGTGCTATATCCATGGCTCACGCTCATGTATTGCGTGAAGGTTGAAAAAGTTTGAGATTACTAAAGTATGAAACAATTGCTTGGCTTGTCATCGGGGTTGTGCATGATGAGAGCATTCTTGTGTGACGAAAAATGGAGCATGACCAAACTATATGATTTTGTAGGGATGAACTTTCTTTGGCCATGTTATTTTGAGAAGACATAATTGCTTAGTTAGTATGCTTGAAGTATTATCATTTTTATGTCAATATTAAACTTTTATCTTGAATCTTTCGGATGTGAACATTCATGCCACAATAAAGAAAATTACATAGAAAATTATGTTAGGAAGCATTCCACATCAAAAATTCTATTTTTATCATTTACCTACTCGAGGACGAGCAGGAATTAAGCTTGGGGATGCTTGATACGTCTCCAACGTATCTATAATTTTTGATTGTTCCATGCTATTATATTATCTGTTTTGGATGTTTAATGGGCTTTATTATACACTTCTATATTATTTTTGGGACTAACCTACTAACCAAAGGCCCAGTGCAAATTGCTGATTTTTTTGCCTATTTCAGTGTTTCGCAGAAAAGGAATATCAAACGGAACGAAACCTTCGGGAGAGTTATTTCTGGAACAAACGTGATCTAGGAGGCTCGGAGTGGACGTCAAGGAAGCAACGAGGCGGCCACGAGGTAGGGAGGTGCGCCTAGGGGGGGTAGGCGCGCCCCCACCCTCGTGGGCCCCTCGTGGCTCCACCGAGCTACTTCTTTCGCCTATATATACTCATATACCCCGAAAACATCCGAGAGCACCACGAAACCCTATTTCCACCGCCGCAACCTTCTGTACCCGTCAGATCCCATCTTGGGGCCTTTTCCGGTGCTCCGCCGGAGGGGGACTCGATCACGGAGGGCTTCTACATCAACACCATAGCCTCTCCGATGATGTGTGAGTAGTTTACCACAGGCCTTCGGGTCCATAGTTATTAGCTATATGGCTTCTTCTCTCTCTTTGGATCTCAATACAAAGTTATCCTTGATTCTCTTGGAGATCTATTCGATGTAATTCTTTTGCGGTGTGTTTGTCGAGATCCGATGAATTTTGGTTTTATGATCAAGATTATATATGAACAATATTTGGTTCTTCTCTGAATTCTTATATGTATGATTTGATATCTTTGCAAGTCTCTTCGAATTATCAGTTTGGTTTGGCCTACTAGATTGATCTTTCTTGCAATGGGAGAAGTGCTTAGCTTTGGGTTCAATCTTGCGGTGTCGTTTCCCAGTGACAGCAGGGGCAGCAAGGCATGTATTGTATTGTTGCCATCGAGGATAAAAAGATGGGGTTTATATCATATTGCTTGAGTTTATCCCTCTACATCATGTCATCTTGCCTAATGCGTTACTCTGTTCTTATGAACTTAATACTCTAGATGCATGCTGGATAGCGGTCGATGTGTGGAGTAATAGTAGTAGATGCAAAATCGTTTCGGTCTACTTGACACGGACATGATGCCTATATACATGATCATGCCTAGATATTCTCATAACTATGCACTTTTCTATCAATTGCTCGATAGTAATTTGTTCACCAACCGTAGATTATGCTATCTTGAGAGAAGCCACTAGTGAAACCTATGGCCCCCGGGTCTATTTTCCATCATATAAGTTTCCGATCTATTTTATTTTGCAATCTTTACTTTCCAATCTATATCATAAAAACACCAAAAATATTTATCTTATTATCTCTATCAGATCTCACTTTTCAAGTGGCCATGAAGGGATTGACAACCCCTTTATCACGTTGGTTGCAAGGTTCTTATTTGTTTGTGTAGGTACGAGGCGATTTGCGTGTATCCTCCTACTGGATTGATACCTTGGTTCTCAAAAACTGAGGGAAATACTTACGCTACTTTGCTGCATCACCCTTTCCTCTTCAAGGGAAAACCAACGCATGCTCAAGAGGTAGCAGCCCCAAGATGGGATCTCACGGGTCTAGAAGGTTGTGGCGGTGGAAAAGTGGTTTCGTGGCTCCCCCTGATGTTTCTAGGGTATAAGAGTATATATAGGCGAAAGAAGTACGTCGGTGGAGCTACGAGGGGCCCACGAGGGTGGGGGCGCGCCTATTGATACATCTCCAACGTATCTAAATTTTTTGATTGTTCCATGCTATTATATTATCCATCTAGGATGTTTTATATGCATTTATATGCTATTTTATATGTTTTTGGGACTAACCTATTAACCCAGAGCCCAGTGCCAGTTTCTGTTTTTCCTTGGTTTTGAGTATCGTAGAAAAGGAAAACCAAACGGAGTCCAATTGACCTGAAATTTCACGGAGATTATTTTTGGACCAGAAGAAGCCCACGGAGTATCGGAGATGGGCCAGAAGAGTCCCGAGGCACCCACGAGGGTGGGGGGCGCGCCCCCTACCTCATGGCCGCCTCGGAGACCCCCCTGACTTGTTCCCGACGCCAAAAATCCCTATAAATATAGAAACCCCCGAAAAGAAACCTAGATCGGGAGTTCCGCCGCCGTAAGGCTCTGTAGCCACCAAAAACCAATCGGGACCCTATTCCGGCACCTTGCCGGAGGGGGGATCCCTCACCGGTGGCCATCTTCATCATCCCGGCGATCTCCATGACGAGGAGCGAGTAGTTCACCCTCGGGGCTAAGGGTATGTACCAGTAGCTATGTGTTTGATCTCTCTCTCGTGTTCTTGATTTGGCACGATCTTGATGTATCGCGAGCTTTGCTATTATAGTTGGATCTTATGATGTTTCTCCCCCTCTACTCTCTTGTAATGGATTGAGTTTTCCCTTTGAAGTTATCTTATCAGATTGAGTCTTTAAGGATTTGAGAACAGTTGATGTATGTCTTGCATGGGATACCCGTGGTGACAATGGGGTATTCTATTGATTCATTTGATGTATGTTTTGGTGATCAACTTGCGGGTTCCGTGACCTTGGGAATCTATGCATAGGGGTTGGCACACGTTTTCGTCTTGACTCTCCGGTAGAAACTTTGGGGCACTCTTTTGAAGTTATATGTGTTGGTTCAATAGATGAATCTGAGATTGTGTGACGCATATCGTATAATCATACCCGCGGATACTTGAGGTGGCATTGGAGTATCTAGGTGACATTAGGGTTTTGGTTGATTTGTGTCTTAAGGTGTTATTCTAGTACGAACTCTATGATAGATCGAACGGAAAGAATAGCTTCGTGTTATTTTACTACGGACTCTTGAATAGATCGATCAGAAAGGATAACTTTGAGGTGGTTTCGTACCCTACAATAATCTCTTCGTTTGTTCTCCGCTATTAGTGACTTTGGAGTGACCCTTTGTTGCATGTTGAGGAATAGTTATATGATCCAATTATGTTATTATTGTTGAGAGAACTTGCACTAGTGGAAGTATGAACCCTAGGCCTTGTTTCAACGCATTGCAATACCGTTTGTGCTCACTTTTATCGCTTGTTACCTTGCTGTTTTTATAATTTCAGATTACAAAACCTATATCTACCATCCATATTGCACTTGTATCACCATCTCTTCGCCGAACTAGTGCACCTATACAATTTACCATTGTATTGGGTGTGTTGGGGACACAAGAGACTCTTTGTTATTTGGTTGCAGGGTTGTTTGAGAGAGACCATCTTCATCCTACACCTCCCAAGGATTGATAAACCTTAGGTCATCCACTTGAGGGAAATTTGCTACTGTCCTACAAACCTCTGCACTTGGAGGCCCAACAACGTCTACAAGAAGAAGGTTGTGTAGTAGACATCACCTATCCCCCCTGGGCGCGCCCTCCTGCCTCGTGGCTTCCTCGTGGAGTTCCAAACTTCGACTCCAAGTCTTCTGGATTGCTTTCGGTCGAAGAAAGATCATTGCAAAGGTTTCATTCCTTTGGACTCCGTTTGGTATTCCTTTTCTGCAAAACTCTAAAATAGGCAAAAAAACAGAAACTGGCACTTGGCCTCCGGTTAATAGGTTAGTCTCAAAAATAATATAAAAGAGCATATTAAATCCCATTAAACATCCAAAATAGATAATATAATAGCATGGAACAATAAAAAATTATAGATACGTTGGAGACGTATCAGTGCCCAAAGGGGGGCCGAACTGGGGAGGTGGAGTTGGACTCCACCAGCGCCTAGGCCGATGCATGGGGATGAAAAACCCTCCCCAAGTCAGCCACCCATTCCTCTCCCTTCGACGTATTTCATCCCCAAGTCAGCCACCCATTCCTCTCCCTTCAACGTATATATGAGGATTTTGGCCTTTGTAGACAAGTTTTGGAGCCTCCTCCAATTCTAGTTCTAGTTGATCCAATTAGAGCTAGATCTAATCCACTCTACTCCTCATAATTAGAAGCCCAGGGTGGTTCTAATATTCTCCCTCTAATTCTCTGGTGACGATTAGTTCTGGATGGCAAAGCACTGCCGGATCGTGAAGATTATACGCTTGCATACTATGGAGAGGTCGTGCTTTCGGTCTTCCGTTCGAGGGATTGTTCGTGAACAGTCTGAGGGACTTCAAGTATGATCTAGACCAAGTATTCTTCCGTTGCAACTCAGAGTTAATAATGATCCGATCTAAACCATTAATGCATCTTCATAGTGTTCCTGGTTTCATCGTAGGACGAAAATTTTGTTTTCTACTATGTTTCCCAACAGTGGCATCATGAGCGGTTCTATGAGGAGATGCAGGTTTTGATTTAGATTACATGTGGATGTGAGGATTTGATGTTCTTGTTTTAATTCCCTCAAGTTTTGCTTCGGTTCAGTTCATTGGCGGCATGATGTAGCTTTGTACAAAGTTCTGGCAATCGATCGGCTGTTGCTGTTGACGATCTGCTAACAGTTCTTTGGGCTACATGATACGTCTCCAACGTATCTATAAATTTTTATTGTTCCATGCTATTATAGTATCAATCATGGGTGTTTATTATGCAATTATATATCATTTTTTGGGACTAACCTATTAACCTAGTGCCTAGTGCCAGTTGTTGTTTTTTGCTTTTCAGGAAATCAGTACCAAACAGAGTCCAAACACTACGAAACTTTTTGATGATTTTTTCTGGACCCCAAGGGACCCTACAAGCTTCGGGAGAAGACCTGAAGAGTCACGAGGGAGCGACAAGCCTGCCAGGCGCGCCCCGGAGGGGGGACGCCCCCAGGCTTGTGGGGCCCTTGTGGCACCTCTTGACCTAATTCTACTTCTATAAATTCTCAAATATTACCAATACACTAGTGAGCCACCCGAAACACCTTTTTCGCCGCCGCAAGCCTCTGTTCCTTCGAGATCCCATCTGGAGGCCTTCTCCGGTACTTTGCCGGAGGGGGAATCGATCACGGAGGGCTTCTACATCAACCTTGCCGCCCTTTCAATGATGTGTGAGTATTTCACCATAGACCTATGGGTCCATAGCTAGTAGCTAGATGGCTTCTTCTCTCTCTTTGATCTTCAATACAATGTTCTCCTCGATGTTCTTGGAGATCTATTTGATGTAATCCTTTGTTGTGGTGTGTTTGTTGGTATCCGATGAATTGTTGGTTTATGATCAGATTATTCATGAATAATATTTGAGTCTTTTCTGAATTATTATATGCATGATTGTTATAGCTATGTATTTCTCTGTGATCTATCTGTTTGGTTTGGCCAACTAGATTGATTTATCTTGCAATGGGAGAGGTGCTTTGTGATGGGTTCGATCTTGCAGTGCTCAATCAAAGTGACAGAAAGGGAAATGGCACATATTTGTATTGTTGCCATTAAGGCTGAAAAGATGGGGTTTATTCATATTGATTAGGTTTACCTTGTCTACATAATGTCATCTTGCTTAAGGCGTTACTCTGTTTTTATTAACTTAATACCCTAGATGCATGCTGGATAGCGGTCGATGGGTGGAGTAATAGTAGTAGATGCAGGCAGGAGTCGGTCTACTTTTCTTGGATGTGATGCCTATATACATGATCATTGCCTTGAATATCGTCATAACTATGCACTTTTCTATCAATTTTCCAATAGTAATTTGTTTACCCACCATATGCTTTTGTTCAAGAGAGAAGCCTCTAGTGAAAACTATGGTCCCAGGGTCTACCTTTATCATATATAAAATCCAAAAATACCTTACTGCAATTTATTTATCGTTATTTTATTTTGTGCTTTAATCTATCCATCTACCACTATGAGATGTGATCCTTGCAATTAACCGCCGAGGGGATTGACAACCCCCTTGTTTGTGTTGGGTGCAAGTATTTTCTTTTGGGTGTGCAGGTGACGCTAACGAGGTGTTTAGCATGGGAACCACAAACAATGTGTTTAGCATCGAAGATATCAAAATCCTTTGTCTTGACGTTGACAGGAAAAGCACACCGCTCAAAATGTATTCATATCTGTTTTAAGCAATGAGCTCTGGCACATTAGCAAATCCATGCCCCCCTCTGCGAAGGGCATATCTTTTACTTGTTCTGTCAATTATATTTTTGTTGAGTCAACTTCTTATTCCAACCTTAATTATTCTCTATTTGGCAAGCATCATATGGTGGCGAACGATCTAGACACATATATTCAGTCAAATATATTTGATCATGAATTATTATTGTTGACAATTATCTCTATGATAAGTAAGTTGGGAGACGAAACATTAAGCCCCTATTTTCCTCTGTGTCTTATGGATGGTATTTGTTCAAAAAATATGCTTTGAGTACTAGCAATCATAGAAGACTATATGATAATTGAGTATGTGGAGCTCTTACTTAGAATTTTCTGAAAATAAGTTGAATTATAATTGTTTGGTGACTAAGAACATAGGTTGTTAAGTTTCAAGAGAACACATTGTTTGAACCATAACATGTGAATTGATTGCTACTTTATCATGAGAAGTTTTATGAGAAATGAGCTATTGTTTATGATATATAATGATGCTAGAAAAGGTGATGAAAATTATCATTGATCAAACTTATGCACTATCCTAGCATTCACACTTCATAAATTATTTCTTTTATCATTTACCTACTTGAGGACGAGCAGAAATTAAGCTTGGGGATGCTGATACAACTCTCACGTATCTATAATTTATGAAGTATTCATGCCATGTTTACAACAATTCTATATTGTTTTCGTGCACTTTTATATGATTTTATGGAACTAACCTATTAATCTAGTGCCCAGTGCTAGTTGCTGTTTTATGCATGTTTTTGGTTTTCGAGAAAATATGTACCAAACGAAGTCCAAATGCCATGAAAATTTACGGTGATTTTTTATGGACAAGAAGAGACCCACGGAGCACCGGTGGAGGACCAGACGAAGTCCAGGGGAGTCACGAGCTCACCTGGCGCACCCCCTAGGCACGCCGTCTGAGCTCGTGGGTTCCACGGGACCTGCTTGACGTGAAACCAATGCCAAAAATTCAAAAAAAAACAGAAAGAAACCCAGAGCTTCCACGCCGCCACCACAAGCCTTTGTTCCAAAGTTATAACGCCCACGATGCGGCTATATCTCCCACGTGTCGAGGCACGACTTAGAGGCATAACCGCATTGTGGTTTTGTCGCAAGAAGGGTCATCTTCACACAATCCCATGTAATGAACAAGAATGGGATAAAGAGTTGGCTTACAATCGCCACTTCACACAATACATAAATATAATCCATACATCATCCAAAATACACACATAGACCGACTACGGTCAAGATCCAATGAAAATAAGATAACCTCAAATGCTAGATCCCCGATCGTCCCAACTGGGCTCCACTACTGATCATCAGGAAAAGACACATAGTAACGACCACGTTCCTCGTCGAACTCCCACTTGAGGTCGATCCCATCATCTGCAATGGCATCGTCGGCACCTGCAACTGTTTTGGTAGAATCTGTGAGTCACGAGGACTCAGCAATCTCACACCCGCGAGATCAAGACTATTTAAGCTTAAAGGAAGGATGGTGAAATGAGGTGGAGCTGCAGCAGGCACTAAGCATATATGGTGGCTAACATACGCAAATGAGAGCGAGAAGAGAAGCAACGGAACGGTCGGCATCTAGTAGTGACCAAGAAGTGATCCTGAACTCCTACTTACGTCATTCATAACTCAAACCATGTTCACTTCCCGGACTCCGCCGAAAAGAGACCATCATGGCTACACACACGGTTGATGTATTTAATTAAGTCAAGTGACAAGTTCTCTACAACCGGACATTAACAAATTCCCATCTGCCTCATAACCGTGGGCACGGCTTTCGAAAGATAATACCCTGCAGGGGTGTCCCAACTTAGCCCATTATAAGCTCTCATGGTCAACGAAGGATAAACCTTCTCCCGGAAAGACCCGATCAGTCTCGGAATCCCGGTCTACAAGACATTTCGACAATGGTAAAACAAGACCAGCAAAGCCGCCCGATGCGCCGACAAATCCCGATAGGAGCTGCACATATCTCGTTCTCAGGGCACACCGGATGAGACATCCTACGAGTAAAACCAGACCTCGAGTTTCCACGAGGGGGCCCTGCAGTCTACTCAGTTCGGACCAACACTCGAAGGAGCACTGGCCCGGGGGGGTTAAAATAAGATGACCCTCGGTGTCGTGGAATTGTCACGGCAGATGTCCTCGAGCTGGGACTTAGTCGTGGAGCCATTGCAACTAGGAAGCTTGAAGGGGTTAAGTGGGACAAGGAACACGGGGGTTTATACTGGTTCGGCCCCTTACGGTGAAGGTAAAAGCCTACGTCCAGTTGAGATGGTATTGATTAGGGTTACGATCACCAGGGAGCTAAACTTGCTATCCCGGCTCTCGATGAGATTGTTCTCACCCCTAAACCGCTGCCGGGTCGTCCCTTTATATAGGGAGGCTGACGCCCAGCAGCCCTCAGAGTCCCGGCCGGCTCATAAGAGTGTCCGGCTCGGACTCTCAACTATACTTGTCTTACACTACAAGTTCTACCATAACAATGATTACAACTACGGGCTTTAAGCCATATCCGGGTCTCAGCCCATCTCTGGCCCATCGTCTTCAAACTTGGCTCCGGGCTTCTGGCAACGATCGTACGAGTAACCCGGCCCCTCCTGGCGGGTGACTCTAAGGTCTATATCCTCAACATTAGGCCCCAGATTGATTTGAGCCGGCTCACGTCAATCTTCAACTCTTCTGACAGAAAAATCTCCGGCTTACCATTCATGTGAAGGCCATAACCCGGAGTGACGTCATCCTCTGAGCTCCGGATAATCCGCCATGACGTCATCCTCCATTAAGTCCGTTTTTTACTCCGCCAGATCCGCAACGGATCTTTGCTTTTACTGTCATTCCGAAAATCGAGGCGTCATGGGGGGGGAGATAACCACGCCGTGGTCTCCTTGAATCTCGCGCCCACTTATGACCTTGCCTTATAAATAGGCCGGCCCGACAGGCTCTTCTCACGCTCTCTTCTTCCTCCTCGCGCCGTCACTCCTCTGCCCGAGCTCTGCCACTGCCGCCGCCGTCGCGCCCCTGGTCTTCATCAACTCGGCTGCTGCATCACCCTGACTCGGACCAGATAAACGGCGGCGACTTCCGCTCTTCTCCAACTCCGGTGAGTCTCTTCTGCCCTGTCAGATAGATCTACCGTAGGGTTCGTCTGTGTTCTTCGCGTTCATCGCCATTGCCACAAGCCTCGGTAGTTCTCGTAGTCACTGCACTTGTTTGATCTTTAGCCTTGTATAAAACTAGTGCGGTAGTTGTTTAGGCCTCATTTCAAATGCCAGTAGATCTCTTTCCACTGTATAGATGATTCGTTCGAGCTCAAGAACATCCGCTCGTCTGTTTCTAGGTCTAGAAAATTTTCATTTCACCCGACCATTTTGATCCAAAAAAGTTACTGCAAGATGTGAAACCTGTTTTACCACACTTAGTAAAAACTGCAGCCATTGAATCTTGGCGGCTTACGATTCCGGGTTAAAGAAACCACATGCTGCCGAATCCTCCGACTTAAAGAAAACCATGCTTCGTAGAATCCTCCGACTTAAAGAAAACCACCATATTTGAGTATATACCATTAGTCCCCTTCATAAGCCGCCACCATAGTTTGGAACTGTAAATCTCCGGTTTATAATTAACCCGGACACTTTTCCTTTTTGTCATAGACCACCAACTTTCACCATGCCTCCCAAGGCTCCCATCACTTGCAACTGGATGAGGTCCAACGTCACCAACGAGACCCTGGCCAATTTTGTTAAGTCCGGATATTTGCCTAAGAAGGAAATCATGTCCTACCGTGCCCCTGACCCGTCGGAAGAGAGACCACAGCCAAGGGACGGGGAAGTAGTGATCTTCGCAGATCATATGAGCCGGGGCTTCGCACCGCCCGGCTCAAAGTTTTTCAGGGACGTGCTCAACTTCTTTGACCTGCGGCCTCAAGATATAGGACCCAACTCCGTGTCCAACATCTGCAATTTCCAAGTCTTTTGCGAAGTGTACCTTGGAGAAGAGCCTAGTCTGCTGCTCTTCAGAGAGCTGTTTTACTTAAACCGCCAAAATGAGTGCGCCAACGGGCCAAGTCTGGAGTTAGGTGGCATCTCCATCCAGCGGCGTAGGGACTGTCTTTTCCCTTACGCAGAGCCGCCGAGCCACCCCAAGGACTGGAATATGACTTGGTTCTACTGCCAAGATACGTCCCCGGCTGACGAGAACCCGCTGCCCGGCTTTCGCCCAACACGTCTAGAGCCGACTCACCCGCTGTCGGACAAGCTGACTGCAGCGGAGCGCCAGCCTCTGCTTCCGACTATCAATAAAATCAAGGCCCTCCTGGGCAACGGCCTGAACGGAATCGACCTGGTCCGGGTCTGGATCTCATGGCGGGTGATCCCATTGAGCCGCCGCCCCGGCTTAATGTGTGAGTACACCGGGCGAAAGGATGACCCTCAGAGGCACAGTCGCAATGATCTTCCAGAAGACGTTGCTGAGGAAGAGACCAAGGCTCTGTTAAACGAGAGTCTGGCAGACTGTGGAAGGACCGGGTTAGCCCCCTTCTGCAAGACCAACCCGGCCCCAGCGGTAAGCCACTGACTTTAACATTTTATCTCCTTCTGCATATAACCTGCATCTGAACCGTTTTGAAAATTCATCCTTGTATTTTTCAGGCTGATGATAAGTTCTGGCGGGTCAAATATGACCATGAGGCGGCCAAGAAGGCCAGGAAGGCGAAGAAAGCCGCCAAGAAAGCCGCCCCTCATAAAAAAGGAAGCAGACCTACTGCTTCGGAGCTGATGCAACTAAGTGACAGCTCCGAGTCAGAGGTAACCCCTAAGCCTTTAAACTCTTGCTGTACTTGTGGTTTGTTGCTGTCCGCCTTATCAACACTTGCTCATTGACAGGATGACACCGGCGCCAGTAACCCGGTGGTTGAAGAGGTAATGTCACTTTCCTCCGACTCGGAGCCCTTGCCACAGCTGAAAGTCCGAAGGGTAACCCGGAAAGTAAGCTTTTCACATCCTTTAGCTCATCAAGACCCTCAATTTCTTTTGAAGCGACAGGTTCACGAAAGCCGGCGTCACACCCGGACCAACAAGGACACCGATCTCTCCGCCGGGTTACCCGACGCAACAAGGAAGCGTCGCACTGAGGTTTTTTCTCACTTGTACCCTTTTCATCCGTTGGCGGGTGTTATCCGTCAGCCACTCAACTCTTCTGACTCCAATTATCAGGAGACCTCCCCCTCTTCGGGTGACTCCATGCAGTCAAATCTGCCGGCCTTCAAGACTGCGCCCGGGTAACAACAATCATCTTACAGTATCTTTGTCTGTACTTACTCTTTGTGTGCCTAACACTTCTGTCTTTTCAGTGCCCAGGCAAAGCTCACCAAAAGAGCGAAGAAAACCAGGTCAGCCGGAGTGCCGGACGTACCTGAACCGGAGGTGACAGCTCAAGAGCCGCCAGCTGCCTCCGCCCCCGAAGCCACCACTCCAATGGACACGGCACCTGAGGCCTCTGCCCCGACTACCAAGGCAACGACCGAAACTTCGGTTAACCCGGAGGCCTCCGGCTCAGCTCCACCAGCAGACGACCCGGACGTGGTTATCACCCGGACGGAGTTCGTTGAGCCGGGGAGACCGACCGTGTTGGCCAAATGCTCCGCGAAGGGGGAGTTGCTGCAGCCCCACCGGGTGAACCTGGACCTCTCCGGCTACACCGACTTGAGCATTGGAGAGCTTGTCTCTGGCTACATCAGCCAAGTACACAAGAGCCGGGACGCCGAGGTCGCCATGGTCAACCAGATCCAACAAAAATCTGAGGTATCCTTCTGCTGTCTTCTTACTTACTGCATAGTTACCTTTGCCATGCTAGCCCCCAAGTCGACGACTTATGCTTGAATATGTTGTAGACTTAGGTTCCGGCTTACTCAACTGAGCCGGCAGTATGTAGATAGATACATTCAATATGCATTAGCCCCCAAGTGCCAAGTGTCTTTGCTTGGAAAACGCTTGGGACTTATATAATGACTGTTAATAACCCGGAAATATATGCAGGCTGTTGGCAAGAAACTAGAGGCGGACCTTGCGGATCTCAAGAGCCGGCTGAAGATGCAGGAGATGGAGACCCGGAAGGCAAACGCCAAGTTTGTATCCAGCATCGCCACTCAAGAAAAATTGAAGACCGAGTTTGATGCTGAGAGAAAAGCCTGGGTCGAAGAGAAGGCCGCACTGGTGACCCGGGCGGAACAGGCGGAGAAGGCTCTCACTGAGAAGACCGCCGAGCTCTCCGGCTTAAAGCGCCAGGTTTCCCAAATGGTGGCCGCTATCTTCGGTAAGTCGCCTCACCGGCTTTCATCAAGTTTGTATATGTCATGAGTCATCCTTGTCACCGGCTTATCTGATTCTGTTAAACAGGTCCCAGGAGTGCCAACCTCAACCAGAGCGTGGTCACCAAGTTAAAGGCCGTGTACACCCTGGTGGAACAGCTCTACACCGGGTCACAGCGTGCCTTAGCTGTGGTGGCCCTATCCAACGAGGTGCCAACTCATCTGGCCGAAGTCCTGCGCCGGCTCGCCGTTCTGCCTCAGCGGATCCAAGAGCTGCGACGGGCCTCCGCGAGAGCCGGCGCAATCGCCGCGCTGAGCCGGGCCAAGGCATTTCTGCCGGAACTAGACCCGGCAGACATCGCCCTGGGTTATCCAAGCCTGAAGGAAGACGGCTCAGCTTTCGACCAGAAGGACTTCGCAGCGTGCGTGAAAGCTGTACGCCCGGTGGCCACCCTCATCGGGAATGACACAGATCTGACCAAGTACCAGCCGGGTTATGACGCGGAGAATCAGAGGATTCCGACCCCTCGCTATGAAGCCCTCAACCTGATCCCGCCGGCTCGTCAGCACACCTTCGCCCCGGAGATTGACCCGGCCGGGTTAATTGATGAAGAAGCCCAATTCGAAGCTCTCAGCGGCATCAACTGGAAGTCATCAACCTTCGAGGTCTTGGGATCAGCCGGAGGAGGAGATAGGAATGAGCCGGGGACCTCAACTCAGCGAGCATCATAATTTGGCTGGCGGTTTATCAAACAATGTTCCACCTTTTAGACTTGAAGAGTTTTTGTAATAGAGTAGGTGCAACAGTCTATCTCTGCCGTGCCATCGTGCACGTATTGAATGCCAAGGTCTTTTGAAGTTGTCTCCTTAATATTTCTCCGGGTCATAATCATCCTTTTGTTTTTCTCAACCTCAAAGAGGTACCTTTAAGTATTCTGCATAAAAAGGCAAATCACAAGTCTCAAGGCGGCTTACCGCCCGGAGAATCAGGTGTCTTGGATAGATAACCCGGAATATGAATCAAAAAGAGACTGGTCCTCAATTATCTGCTTGACATAGCCGTAATAACACTTAGCGGCCAGTAAGCATACTTCCGGTTTAAATAACCCGGGTAACAAGGTTGGTATCCTAATTCCGCCTTATCTGTCATAATGATACCCATGGCGTTCAACGAACACTGTAAACCAAAGTTAAGCCGGTAAAGTGAGACCCGGCCGTACACACCTTGACATGATCAGAGTAAACTTGTGATAAAGCAGAGGAACTTTTAGGGGCTTCCGGTTCGAATACGACCAGAGACCCGGCCCAAAGGGGTTAAGCCAAGATTCGGATACGATCATATAGCCCCCAGTGGGTGTGGCGATGCCAATCAAGAGGGTACCGACATCTATGTTCTCTTTGGTTCGAATACGACCCATGTTTGAACAGGAAGCCCCCAAGTGATTTAAAATTGTTTAACGACGCTGATTCGAATACGATCCTCGTCGGTTCTCAGAGGGGTTGAACTATGATTCAAATATGACCAAAGATAACCTCCCAATGAGCTCGGCTCTTTGCCAATCAAATGGGTATCGACAGCTATGTTCTCTTTGGTTCGAATACGACCCATGTTTGAACAGGAAGCCCCCAAGTGACTTTACTGCTTACGGCTAGATTCGAATACGATCATAAGCCGGATCCTCCTTTAAGTCATCATGTAATCTTGTAATAAAAACAACACGTGCATATTTGGAGGAGAAAAAAGGACAGAGGTCCTGCTTTATTACTTATCATAATATATACATGGCTGAGACAAATATGTACACCACGAGAGCCGGTAGCTCAAGTGTAGTAAGGCCGAAGCTGAGCTATGTTCCACGGCCGACGGGTCTCTTCCTCAGACTTACGTGAATCTTTGTGCTCCCGAATGTCAATGAGGTAATATGACCCGTTGTGCAAGTTCTTGCTGACCACAAAGGGCCCTTCCCAAGGTGGGGATAACTTGTGTGCATCTGTTTGATCCTGGATGAGCCGGAGCACGAGATCGCCTTCCTGAAAGACCCGGGATTTGACCCGGCGGCTATGATAACGGCGCAGGTCTTGTTGGTAAATCGCTGAACGGGCTGCCGCCACATCACGCTGTTCATCCAACAAGTCAAGAGCATCTTGGCGCGCCTGTTCATTATCCGTCTCAACATAAGCCGCCACGCGAGGTGAGTCGTGACGGATGTCGCTGGGGAGGACTGCTTCTGCTCCATAGACCATGAAGAAAGGCGTGAAGCCTGTAGACCTGTTAGGAGTAGTATTGATGCTCCATAAGACGGAGGGCAACTCCTCCACCCAACAACCCGGCGTCCGTTGCAAAGGGACCAAAAGCCGGGGCTTGATGCCCTTCAGAATCTCCTGGTTAGCTCTCTCAGCTTGACCATTGGATTGGGGATGAGCCACTGAGGAAACATCAAGTCGGATATGCTCTCGTTGACAAAACTCTTCCATAGCGCCTTTGGATAGATTGGTGCCATTGTCAGTTATGATGCTGTGCGGAAAGCCGAAGCGGAAAATCACCTTTTTCATAAACTGAACTGCCGTGGCTGCATCGCACTTGCTAACGGGCTCCGCTTCTACCCACTTTGTGAACTTATCAACTGCCACCAAGAGGTGGGTCTTCTTATCCTTGGACCTTTTAAAAGGCCCAACCATATCAAGCCCCCAGACCGCAAAGGGCCAAGTAATTGGGATCATCCTCAGCTCCTGAGCCGGCACGTGAGCCCGTCGTGAGAACCTTTGGCAACCATCACATTTACTGACCAAGTCCTCTGCATCAGCATGAGCCGTCAACCAATAAAAACCATGACGGAAAGCCTTGGCCACAAGGGATTTTGAGCCGGCATGATGGCCACAATCCCCTTCATGGATCTCACGCAAGATCTCTTGACCTTCCTCAGGGGAGATACAACGCTGAAATGCCCCTGAAACACTGCGATGATGCAATTCGCCGTCGATAACGATCATTGACTTAGCCCGCCGGGTTATTTGCCTGGCCAAAGTTTCATCCTCAGGCAACTCTCCCCGGGTTATATAAGCCAGATATGGCATTGTCCAGTCTGGTATGACATGAAGAGCCGCCACTAGCCGTGCCTCCGGGTCAGGGACAGCCAAGTCTTCCTCTGTAGGCAACTTAACCGAAGGGTTATACAGGACGTCCAGGAAAGTGTTAGGCGGCACCGGCTTTCGCTGAGAGCCTAGCCGGCTTAGAGCATCAGCCGCCTCGTTCTTCCTGCGATCAATGTGCTCCACTTGGTAGCCCTGAAAGTGCCCAGCAATGGCGTCGACCTCGCGGCGATAAGCCGCCATGAGAGGATCCTTAGAATCCCACGTGCCTGATACTTGTTGAGCCACCAAGTCTGAGTCACCAAAGCACCTTACCCGGCTCAAGCTCATCTCCTTAGCCATCCGAAGACCATGGAGCAGGGCCTCGTACTCAGCTGCGTTGTTAGTGCAAGGAAACATCAACTGTAGCACATAATGGAACTTGTCACCTTTAGGGGACGCCAATACAACGCCAGCCCCCGAGCCCTCCAACTGCCTGGACCCATCGAAATGAATAGTCCAATACGTGTTATCCGGCTTTTGCTCGGGCACTTGTGACTCTGTCCAATCATTGATGAAATCCACCAAGGCCTGAGACTTAACAGCAGTGCGTGGCACATATTTGAGACCGTGGGGTCCAAGTTCTATAGCCCACTTAGCAATTCTCCCTGTGGCCTCTCTGTTTTGAATGATATCACCAAGGGGGGCAGAACTGACCACAGTGATGGGATGGCCCTGAAAATAATGCTTAAGTTTCCGGCTCGCCATGAACACACCATATACCAGCTTCTGCCAATGCGGGTACCGCTGCTTGGACTCAATGAGCACTTCACTGACATAATAAACCGGCCGCTGAACCGGATGCTCCTTACCCTCCTCCTTGCGTTCCACCACAATAGCCACACTGACGGCTCGTGCGTTTGCCGCCACATACAGTAGCAAGGGCTCCTTATCAACCGGAGCAGCAAGGACTGGGGGCTCTGCCAGCTGCTTCTTTAAATCCTCAAAGGCGGCATTAGCTGCATCATTCCAGACAAAGGTATCCGTTTTCTTCATTAACTGATATAGGGGCATGGCCTTCTCACCCAAACGGCTTATAAACCGGCTTAAAGCAGCGATGCGACCCGCCAAGCGCTGAACGTCATTTATACATGCCGGCTTAGCCAGGGAGGTGATGGCCTTGATCTTCTCCGGGTTAGCCTCAATGCCTCTGTCAGAAACCAAGAAGCCCAAAGTTTGCCTGCAGGAACACCAAAGACACACTTGGCCGGGTTAAGCATCATCTTATAAACCCGAAGATTATCAAAGGTTTCCCTTAAATCATCTATCAGGGTTTCCTCTTTGATGGATTTAACCACAATATCGTCCACATAAGCGTGAACATTGCGCCCAATCTGTTTATGAAGACAGTTCTGTACACAACGCTGGTAAGTCGCCTGTGCACACTTGAGTCCAAAGGGCATAGACACATAACAGAAGGCTCCAAAGGGAGTGATAAACGCCGTCTTCTCCTGGTCCTTAACTGCCATCTTGATCTGATGATAACCAGAATAAGCATCCAAGAAACTTAAACGTGCACAACCTGCCGTAGCATCAATGATTTGATCAATACGGGGGAGGGCAAAAGGATCAGCCGGACACGCCTTGTTCAAGTCCGTGTAGTCCACACACATCCGCCAGGTGCCGTTCTTCTTGAGTACAAGCACCGGGTTAGCCAACCACTCTGGGTGAAAAACTTCCACGATAAACCCGGCTGCCAAGAGCCGGGCTACTTCTTCACCAATAGCTTTCCGCCTCTCTTCATTAAACCGCCGAAGGAACTGTCTGACCGGCTTAAATTTAGGATCAACGTTGAGAGTATGCTCAGCGAGTTCTCTAGGTACACCTGGCATGTCAGAGGGTTTCCATGCGAAGATGTCCCTATTCTCACGGATGAACTCGATGAGCGCGCTTTCCTATTTTGGATCCAGATTGGCACTGATGCTAAACTGCTGAGATGAATCCCCTGGAACAAAATCAACAAGCTTAGTCTCATCAGCCGACTTAAATTTCATCGCCGGCTCATTTTCCGTAGTCGGCTTTTTCAGAGAGGTCATGTCTGTTGGGTCAACATTGTCCTTGTAAAACTTCAACTCCTCTGTAGCACAAACAGATTCTGCATAAGCCGCGTCGCCTTCCTCACATTCCAGAGCCACTTTCCGGCTGCCGTGAACCGTAATGGTCCCATTGTGACCCGGCATCTTGAGCTGTAGGTACACATAACACGGCCGTGCCATGAACTTGGCGTAAGCCGGCCGTCCAAATATAGCATGGTATGGACTTCTTATCTTGACCACTTCAAAGGTCAATTTCTCCACCCTGTAGTTATTCTCATCACCAAAAGCCACTTCCAATTCGATCTTGCCAACTGGATAAGCCGACTTACCAGGTACTACACCATGAAAGATAGTGTTGGACTGGCTGAGGTTCTTATCAACCAACCCCATACGACGAAAAGTCTCATAATAGAGGATGTTGATGCTGCTGCCTCCATCCATGAGCACCTTTGTGAACTTATATCCTCCCACTTGAGGAGCCACCACTAAGGCCAAGTGGCCCGGGTTATCCACCCGAGGAGGGTGATCCTCCCTACTCCACACTATGGGCTGCTCAGACCATCGTAAGTAGCGTGGGACCGCCGGCTCAACAGCGTTCACAGCCCTCTTGTGAAGCTTCTGATCTCGCTTGCACAGACTAGTGGTAAATACATGATACTGTCCACCGCTTAGCTGCTTTGGATTGGTCTGATAACCCCCCTGCTGCTGTTGATGACCCTGGCCAGCCTGTTGATTAAAGCCCCCTTGACCATTCTGAGGACCGGAATTTGAGCCGCCGCCCGGGCCATGAAAGCCGCCAGCACCTGAGCCGCCGCCCGGGCCATTGTAATTCTTAAAGGCCTTCATGATCGCGCAATCCTTCCACAGATGAGTCGCTGGCTTCTCTCTAGAGCCATGCCTTGGACAAGGTTCATTCAACAGCTGCTCCAGCGTTGGACCTGACCCGCCGCCTCGGGGAGGGGGCCTCCCCTTGCGTCGCTGGTTGTTACCTTGGGAGTTGGCATTGGCTACAAACTCTAGGCTGCCATCGGCCTTGCGCTTGCCTCCTCCTTGGTTCCCCGGGTTAAACTGAGGACCCTTGCCATTGCCGTTCTTCTTTCCCTTCCCTGTCCTTTCATCATCTGAAGGGGGATCCTTGGTACCATCGGAATCGGCGTACTTGACAAGAGCCGCCATTAGTGTACCCATATCGGTGCAGTCGCGTTTAAGTCGCCCGAGTTTCATCTTTAGGGGCACAAAGCGACAGTTTTGTTCCAACATTAAGACTGCAGAGCCGGCATCCATCTTATCTGATGAATGTATGATCTCCTTGACCCGGCGAACCCAATGGGTCGTGGATTCACCCTCCTGCTGCTTACAGTTAGTCAAATCCACAATTGACATAGACTGCCTACAGGTATCCTTGAAGTTTTGGATGAACCGGGCTTTCAGCTCAGCCCAAGACCCAATGGAATTCGGTGGTAGCCCTTTCAACCATGTGCGGGTAGTTCCATCTAACATCATGGTGAAATACTTGGCCATGGCCGCCTCACTGACCTCCAGCAATTCCATAGCCATCTCATAACTCTCAATCCAGGCTGCAGGTTGTAAGTCAGCTGTGTAGTTAGGCACTTTCCTAGGGCCTTTGAAGTCCTTAGGTAGACGTTCATTACGGATAGCTGGCACCAAACAAGGGACACCCCCGGTCCTGGTAGGGATACCCACATCCACGGAAGTCGTCGGATAAGCCGGGGGGGGGGTCTGGTAAGCCGTCAATTGAGGCACTTTCTCCGCCTCTTGCCGCGCTTGGTCCGCTGCGTAAAAGGCTCCATTATGAGCCGGGCCATGGCCAGGGGGCGGGTCATGGCGTCGGACGTTACTTGAGCCGGTTGCTGAGACCATGTGCCGGCTGTAACTCGGGCTCTGGCCTGGACGAGGGGTCGAGTGGATCCTGTCCCGGCTGTAGGAGTACGCCTCTTGCTGCGCCAGTGCTGTCTGAAGGAGTTCCCTGACCCGGCGGGTCGGCCGTCGGAGAGTCGCCGTCAACGGGGAGAGCCGCCAGCCGTGCTGCCGCAGCGACCATGTTCTCCAGTGGGTTATTATAATGACCCGGGGGTATTGGCACATACTGAGGCGGGGCAGGGGGCACCTGGGGAGGCCCCATCACTCGTGGCTGAATAAGGGGTCCAGACCCGGGTGCTATGACCCCTGGCGGGTTACTAGACCCTGCACCTGGCGTGTTGAAGAGGTTGCGTGGATCGTAAACCGGCGGGAGTCGGGACTGGGCCTTTTGATGCCTCCTTCTCATGACCTCATTGGCCGCGTTCTGATCCATCGTGAGTTGGAAGGACTGCGCCTGAATCAGCTGAGTCTGGGCATCGAGAGCCGCCCGCTCCGCAGCCAGCCTGATTCCTTCCGCTGCAAGATCCTCTTTAGCTTTTATCAGATCCAATTTCAACTGTGCCACCTCCGCATCATGCTGGGCTTGATCCGCCGGGTCAACCGTGGCGGTCAACAGGGCCGTCATCTTGTCCGTGAGATCCATCAGCACCTGAGCCGGAGAGGGCACCGGGTTTCCCGATCCGGCAGTGGGGTTCTGAACAGGCTGCGCACCAGCCATAAAAACTCCAACCTGACTTGGCGGCTCAAAAAGGTCCGGAATACTGTCGCCATCGGAACAACCCATGAGCCTGCCATCTTGAAGTTGGTACAACGAGTTTGACTCATCGGTGGCCGACTCGCCGTCAGAGCCGGCGGCCGCCTCATCACCAGACCCAGATGGATCAGAGGGCCCTCCATGGATGCATCCCACAAAAGCGCGCCTTAAGGCAGGCCGGGCCCGGGCGGGTCGTGCGCGCTGAGCCGTTTCGATGAGATCGGCGCAGAGATCCGGCTCAGGGCCTGGCTCACCAATCTTGCCAATGAAGACATGAATTCCGCCGAAGGGGACCCGGTACCCGTACTCAACTGAGCCGGCGTCGGGGCCCCAGTCTGCATCGTCGATGTAGAGCTTGCCGCGACGACTCTTGGTCATCCGGCCCACAGCGTATCCCTTGAGCCCTTCGAAGCTGCCCTTCAAGAACTCAAATCCACCGTGCGCTGGCCCCACGGTGGGCGCCAACTGTCGTGGAATTGTCACGGCAGATGTCCTCGAGCTGGGACTTAGTCGTGGAGCCATTGCAACTAGGAAGCTTGAAGGGGTTAAGTGGGACAAGGAACACGGGGGTTTATACTGGTTCGGCCCCTTACGGTGAAGGTAAAAGCCTACGTCCAGTTGAGATGGTATTGATTAGGGTTACGATCACCAGGGAGCTAAACTTGCTATCCCGGCTCTCGATGAGATTGTTCTCGCCCCTAAACCGCTGCCGGGTCGTCCCTTTATATAGGGAGGCTGACGCCCAGCAGCCCTCAGAGTCCCGGCCGGCTCATAAGAGTGTCCGGCTCGGACTCTCAACTATACTTGTCTTACACTACAAGTTCTACCATAACAATGATTACAACTACGGGCTTTAAGCCATATCCGGGTCTCAGCCCATCTCTGGCCCATCGTCTTCAAACTTGGCTCCGGGCTTCTGGCAACGACCGTACGAGTAACCCGGCCCCTCCTGGCGGGTGACTCTAAGGTCTATATCCTCAACACTCGGGCTCGCGAAAACCTGGGGGAAAAGGCTTAGGTGGCAAATGGTAAAACCAAGGTTGGGCTTTGCTGGAGGAGTTTTATTCAAGGCGAACTGTCAAGGGGGTCCCATAAATCACCCAACCGCGTAAGGAACGCAAACTCAAGGAACATAATACCGGTATAACAGAAACTAGGGCGGCAAGAGTGGAACAAAACACCAGGCATAAGGCCGAGCCTTCCACCCTTTACCAAATATATATATGCATTAATTAAATAAGAGATATTGTGATACCCCAACATATCCATGTTCCAACATGGAACAAACTTCATCTTCACCTGCAGCTAGCAACGCTATAAGAAGGGCTGAGCAAAAGCGGTAACTTAGCCAAACAACGGTTTGCTAGGAAAGGATGGTTAGAGGCTTGACATGGCAATATGGAAGGCATGGTATAGCAACTGGTAGGTAGCGCAGCATGGCAATAGAACGAACAACTAGCAAAGCAAAGATAGAAGTGATTTCGAGGGTATGGTCATCTTGCCTGCAAGGTTCTCAGAGTTGTCGAAAGCTTGATCCTCGTAAGCGTACACAACAGGTTCCTCGTTCACGAACTCGTCTCCCGGCTCTACCCAAAACAAGAACACAAGCAACGGAACCACAATCAATCACGGGGGATGCACAAGCAACATGATGCAAAACATGAATGATATGAAAGATATGATATGCGATGCATATGCGTGCTCCGGAAGGAAAATGATGAACAAGGCAGTAACTTGGCAAATCAAGCATGCCACTGGAAAGATGAGATGATTTCGGTTGAAATCGATATAAGGATCACCGGAAACGGATGCACGGTTTGCAAATGGCAAGCAAAACAAGAATGACACGAATCTGCGATTAACAGCATGATAGCACTTAAAATGCAACAAGTAACAATGCTACAGCACTCCAACATAGCAACAAAGCATATAGCAGTAATCTACAGGAGATGCTTGACAAAAGATGAACACTAAGATACGGCTAGATCACAACATAACAGGTTCAAACAAGCATGGCAAAGTGCAAAAGAAATCAGGTTCAGAGACTTGGTGAAATTACTGGACATGATTGAAACAGCATCAGGTAGCAATATTCAGAGCACGAAATCAACATGCTACAGGAACTTAACATGGCAAAACAAGGCATGGCAGTATTGTACTAGATGCATATGACAAAAGTCCCTTACTGACCATAAGCCAAAAAGGAACAGAAGATATGATGGCAACCATGTAAACATAGCAAGCTTTGTTAACAGGTTTCAGACTTAGCAGAAAACAGAGCATGGCAGAAACAATAATATGAAGGCATCTTGGTGAGCTTGATGCACTTACCACAAAGCAATGCATGACAAAACAAGCATACCTACAGCAAGATGGCATGATTATGAAGCTATCCATGACAAGAGCAAGTACATAGCATGTATGTATCAACTACAACAAGCTTGGCAAGATTGAATAACACGTAAACAATCTGCCAGAAATATTTTATAGCAAACGTAGAGCAAGAATGAGTCATGCTATGGCACTCCATAATTACAAACAAGGGTAGGAATGGATCAATTACAACAATATCTACAAAACATCCTTACTGAACATCTCCAAAATATGCATGGATCTCTCTGTAGCATCAAGTTTACATGGCAACAAAATAACAGCAGACAAAGACTTAAGAGAAATCACTAAGTCCCTGAAATCAGAAACATTACGGAGCCTAGTTTGAATGCTTGTGCTAGTCACCACAGAGATCACAAAAATACATGGCATACACCTCTGTAAAGATGGCATGGCATACAACAAAACACATGTAGAGATCATGCCCATAAGATGCACAGATTAAATGATACAAAAATAACAAATCTCCAAGTTCTGATAAGTAACAGCAGATAACAGCAACTAGCACTCTTGCACCAGAGATTTGGGCATCAAGATGGCCTCAAATGAACATGGTTCAATGGAACAAAATGAAGAGCATCTCGAGACGAACATTTCAATATATTACACGCGTGAAACAGAGCTATATACAGAGAGTTATGATGCGATGAACATAGCAATATACTGAGAAAATCATATGACTTGGAAATATTTCGGGGAGGATCTCGGGGTCAACCTTCGGGTTTGACCAGATCGGATCGGAGGAGCTCGAGCTCGGGCCTGCTCGCCGGCGACGGGAGAGGAGAGGGCGACGGCGGCCGGTCGGAGGGGGCACGGTCGCCAGCGGGAGGCGG